>NC_092688.1:43895810-43989435 GCF_964275005.1 Diadema setosum | reverse complement strand
GATAGCTGAACTCATGTGTGTCAAAATTCCAATAAAAATGCCCCATTTCCCAAGATTGCAAACTGATAGTTCATATTCTGTTTTTGCTATATAATAAAATAATGTTCTGTAAGCATACACGCCCAGAGTCAGCATACATTAAAATATATACATTAGTGTACATATAGATGTATATATATATATATATATATATATTATACATCTAGGAATCCTAATCGGTCCAACAGATAGATTTTTCACTGTAGCATACAGCATCATGTAGTTCCTTTGTCTTCTACTTTGTGTATTAAACTGAATGATACCGGTATCACATAACTACCATGTAGGCAGAGCTACAAGGAAGACTCAACCTTGTTTGAAAGAATGCATGGATCATGAGATCAGTTGTGTTTTTGCAGGTTAGCTAGAATTCATAAGATTCCATTGGGATACCATGTTTGCAGAATGAATCAAACTGCCGTAAAGTATTCATTCATCTTGGGATATGATTTAGTGCTTTCATTCACATGACAGAGTCTTTAACATGAATTTTACCTCTACAGCCTATATTGGCATAGAGAGGCATTGAAGTTCCTATTGATGACATGGACAGCACATCAACACTACTTGATGTTTAGAAGTTGATCATATGATCATAACTATTTGTCCTGGCCGCAAATTCCTGAGAAAATTTGCAATTGGGACCACTTTGGATACTCACAGATGGTATGCAAAATAACCATGCATGATTGATGTAAGGGAAGCTTTCATTGTCAAGCTTTACCCTCAAATGGACAAAAGCAATGATTACAAATTCACTGCATTAAACCTTTAGTCTCAAAACCTCACAGGTTCTAGAGCATTTGGCAAGGTGAGCCTATTGTCACCACTGAAAGGAAAAATGTGGTCCAGCATTGGTGTAAATAGGGGAAAAAAAAAACCCTTATCTCAGCTTACACAAAGAAATATCTGCTTCCTGGTCCTACAGACTTCACCACAGGCACTTTTTCGTATCAGTCTGGTATCGAACAAACTTCCCTGTTGACTTTCCTCATTACAGACAATACTGGAGTGACTATTCTTAGATCACGTTCATAAAATGTTTACCAGCCAAGTAACACAGTGCTGTCTATTCTTATGCACATTTTCAGTTACAGTCTGTAATCTGCGGCCAATTGCTTGAAATTGGAACTCTGATATTTACACAGAATTGCATTTAATAACATTCAATATGCACAATATAACCATATATAGTGTACATATGAATACCATTTGATTTTCCATACTAAAGGTGCAAAGTCTTCCTTGCCTTCGCGAATGCATGCTGTCTGTGACATACATTGTACAACATACTACTTGTGTCACAGAAAGGGTCAATGTAACAGAAAGCTTTTTAACTCAGCTCAATTTCAATTCCAATTCAACATCACCAAGCATGGATGCTAAACATGCAAAATATTTGGAGAGGAAATGCCTCTTGAAATACAATCTCTGGCATGGTGCTGTCACATATATAGAGTCTTTACAATATCTAACTCCACAGGCTCCTCTAGAGACCAAAAAAAAAAAAAAAAAAAAAAAAAAAAAAAAAAAAATGGCCCAAGCTGATTTGATGTGTTTGGTACACTTTGACCAATCTATAAAGAATATTGCCTCAATGAAACAAACACAGACTGAAAATTTCACACTTTCAAAATAAGAGAGAGAGAGAGAAAAAAATAAATAAATCAGGTTCACTCACTCAATCCTGCAACCTATTGCACTATTGCAATAGAAAGTTTTAACAACTGATAGTTCAGAGACATATTTTATAAAACAAATACTGCACAGATATTAAGTTTGTGATGGTAGTGGAGATGTAGCACTCTCCGTGTCCTGCATGTACAACCTATACCATCATTGCTAATAGCATACCCGCGAATGCACTGCACCTCCACTAGCCCAACTATAGACGCCGCAACTTCTCTACAGTAACAGGGCTACCTCGTATGTAGAGGTTTTACATTGGACATCTTCATTAACACACTCAAATCTGTGCATTACTTGTGTATGATATTGCATTTATCATTGTTATTCATTAACAAACTTGTCATCCAATCACAAATGATTAGCATTGCAAATCTGCTGATATTACTAACATAAAATTGATCAGTAAATCTTACTACTTTAAAGCAGTGTAGTATTTATCAAAATGGATACCCCTTTTAATTTCCAACTCTTAACCAATATTCATTAGATTTCACCCATGCCCTCAGCAGAGCTCTGTAAAAATTGACCCTATAAATTTTAAAGAGCCAGCAGATAGTGAATTTGATACCTACAACTGGTATGGTTGGGCTTACTAGGCCTACTCATCGACCATTTTTTAAAAAAATCAAATACCTTCTATCTTAGAAAATATTCATCAGTTTCATTTCACTCAAGGCAGAAAATACCACAGATACTGACAGATTTACATCATGAGCTCAGATTGTTGACTCATATCGTATGTGCAGAATTCTTGGCGACAAATGCAAGTGACATTTTTTACTTTTTTTTTTTTCAATGTCTGTCTGGAGGAGTTTTCTATCATTTTTTTTTTTTTTAATTCATACGGCTCTCTTCCATAGACAAGATATCGAGGGGATTCCGTGCAGGACCGTGAAGCCATTTGCAGTCTCCCCGCAACATATCCCCGAAAAGATACAGACAGATCTTTCAGTCAAATCAAAATGATGACATTTCAGTTTTCTTGCAATGACATAATTAGTCATCACCACTAGACTCTAGGCCCATTAAACCTTTGAAGACACAAGACTCAGTAGACTGCCGACAATGTACGTTAAAACAGACAAGACGCTTGTTATAGAGCTTCAGCAATATGATTTTAATACAATTTATTCATTTGCAGTAAAAGATACTCTTTCTAATAGTAATACATCTGGATCTGGAAAATAAAGCAGATCTAAATGCCATAACTGCAAATTCATGATGTACCCTCACAAATATAAATTCTGTTTTCCACTGTGTGCTAGTAAGTGGTACATAGTACTAGTAGACAGAACGTTGCTAAATGGTCCGCGGCTACGAGAATGCCTAACTCCAACACATGTTTCAATCTAAGATGCGGAAGTTATACGAGTAGAAATTGTTATCCTTGAACCGGCCGGCTTACCATGAGCCATCCGGCGAGTAATCCTCCCGGACAGTCCCCCACTGGCGCTCCGACATATACGGTCCCCATCTCTTCCAATTCTTCACTCGATCCTCGGACTCTTTCAGACGTTCTCTCTCTGCCGCCATATCGATACCATGCACCAGTCGACTAAGATTGAATGAATGCTGCCTAAACTCAATTTGTACACGCAATTGCGCAAATGCCAAGTTATTTACAGGACCCTCAAATCAGCATGTTATGCCTGCTCCGGTTTGTATCAGTCGCAGGTGCTGGGCTAGGCAACACTGCTTTCTACATAGGCATGGTGCATATACGTGCAGTGTACGGTATAATGCTTTTGTACACAAGCACCTCCGATCCAGCAGAACAGTTCAATTCAAGTGCCCTGCCTGCGCGCTGTTGTTTATTCCTGGTGGGGATGGATATTAAAAAGGTAGCCAACAAAATAATGCGCTTGTCCTCCAGTGTATAAATCTGATGTACTCGGTAATCAATTCATTTTCAGTTCCCCAAGTTAGTCAAGAGAGTTCTCCATCACATACTACAATCACCGCAAGCGTGTGTGCCCTTGAAAACACAGCTGCGCTGAGCGCAACCGATCGGCCCAGGGATGGCTTGTGGTGCAGTGAGGTTGTTGTTGTTGTTAGTAGAGGTGTTAGTGGTAGTGGTGGTGGTGGTAGGTGGTGATGGTGGTGGTGGTGGTGGTGGTGATGGTGAGTGAGGGAGGGGAATTTCAGGGGTGATGCCCCCCCCCCCCCACACTTGTACATCAAACACTTCTCAGTTTGGAATTAGCGAGACCTCAAATCAATTTGTTTATTTTTTCAGAGCCAAATGTGTGAGTGTGGAGGGATGGGGGGGGGGGGGGGGTCCTCCAGTTCTGCAGCTCTTATGTTTGATCGGGAGTAATGAAAGTGCAGTCTCCCTTTGCAGAGCCATGTAGGGTGAATGTACTATTATATATATATAAAAAAAAAAAAAAAACTTATCCCATGTGATAATTGTAAGGAGTAAGATTTTGTACATAGTGGCTTGTGGGTATGAAGAGTTTGTTTGCAAAAACCGATGCGTCCATATTTGCCAAATGGAGATATTTGCGATTAAAGGTCAAGAAAAATAAAGAGAATAAGAAGAAAATTTTTGCTTCTTTTGACCATAACTTCAAAAATGTACCTTTATCTGTAGTGACCAATATATCATTTAAAAGGTATTATTTTGTACTTTATGACAGAGACCGTACTTCAAAATCTTCAAAAATGGACTTATTGGTTTTTGCGAACAAACTCTTCGTATGTATAGCATGCCTAGTGGTTGGTTGGAATTGTAGTGGGGCTACACTGTAAAAAACCAATATATTAATTTTTATCAACTTAAAATACATGAAACTGCAGCGACTGCTGGAAAAAAAGAGAAAATAATTGAAATAGTGTGACAATTTTAATATCTTCAAAAACATTTTATTTGTTGCTGTGTAGCAAGGGCAGTATCACTGAGAAGATTTAATCTTTATTCATAATGTCGATGATGACCACACTGAAAAAAACCTTTAAAAATGGTGTCTGTTTTTCATTCAAATTCTGCACTTATTGATCTGATGGTGGTGATCGCAAGCTTCTAGAATATGCTTTGAACATCATTCACTCATCCCATACCAGTCATACTGAATGATGTTGAAAACTGATACCTTGGAAAGTGAATCTGCAAAGAGACTAGCTTATAAATTAATAGGAAGTCGACCATGGGAGGAAAATATAGATACACAAAGACGGAATGAAGTACAGTGCACTCCCATTAAAGTGTATAACAAAGTCTTCGGGACCAGCGGTTTTCTTTCGTTATATCAAACTTTCATAATAGCCAAACAGTAGAATATGTGGGTGGTAATTGGGGGACCAGAATTTTTCTTTGTTATGATTAAAATTTTCTTGTAACTGTGTTAGTTTTAACAGGAGTACACTGTAATAGATGATATCTTATAGCAACAGATCAAGAGGAATATTAACAGTCAGTATTAGTCATCTCACTCAACTGCCAGTGGGAACATGGAAATATTAGTCATTTAGATTAGATAACAATGATATTAAGACCTTGATGCAGAAAATCCTACTGTAGCTTGTGGTTTAAATCTTTATTTCAAAGGAATACTCTATTTGTCTGGCTGTAAATTCACACACACAAATATATATATATATATATATATATATATATATATATATATATATATACACATATACATATATAGTGGGATGATGCTGATACTTTTACCTTATGCTTCTGTCATCTGTCCATTATTATACAAATAATGTTTATGAGTGCAATGGACAGAATATTTCATGAGGTGAAAGATGAAATGATCCATTCAACGAGGCACAGCCGAGTTGAATGGATCGAACATTTCATCTTTCACCGAATGAAATATTCTGTCCATTGCACGAATGAAAAACATTTATTATTTGTTTTATATAAGGCCTGAAAGAGATCCTTGTCCTTTCATGTTTTATTTATTTAGAAACAATTGAGAATCTGAGATCGCGAGAGTGCTCACTTAGCGCTTTACGATAGGTAGCGCGCTGTCGCATACATACACTGCAAAACACAAGCGTATACGCGTAGTATGCCGGGCTCTCAGTGAGCATGCAATAGAGCAAATCGTATGGATCCAAAATTGCAGAGTAAATGGAACCACAATTGCACGGATGATGACGTCATAGTGAAATGGGCCGAATAATCAATGGCAAACAACCAATCAAATTACAAGGATCTCTTCAGGTGTTATATAAATTGCACTTTTAAACAATCCTCCACTGACACACTTGCATGAACACTGAACCCATTTCTTTATACCATCAGACCGTACTCTTGCCTGACATTGCACCACCGCACACACACCTTCCCTCCCAATATATCACATGTTCGCCACAGACAGCCACAACACCACCCAAGAAACACACACGTCTGCCTAACAGGTAACTACATTATTAAGTTTAGTTATATGTTTATTTCTGTTTATTATTTTTCACTGCATGGTATGCCTGTATGTAATATACACCCATTATTATACATCTACTTACAGTAATACTATTGTTGAATGTTTTGCAATTGCTAAATATGTTGCCAAATATGCTTTAAAGCTGTTGACTCGTGCTGAAACTGTACTAAATGTATTACGTTCATTACTCCATATGATCTGTTATGCCCAAAACATCTATTCCATTTCATATAAACAGAGAGTAAAGCTAATGAAGACCCGAGGTCGAAAGCTTCTACCACCAGCGGGCATCGCACGTCATCTTCTGTCTTCATTATTGTCTTGATTATATATATTATATGTATATCAAACAAAAGTATAAAATCTGGCAACCCTGGTTGTGGCATGAGGTCAGCTAAAATGTGTGCATGTACATGTAGTTATCAAGCACTAAAGCCACAAGTTAATTCTTCCTTTTTTAAATAAGGAAAACACATGAAATGATACACACTCACAAAATAATCACATAAACAGCATTCATATAAACAACTGCAGTTCTTTGCTTTCATTTAATTCACAAATTAGAATATCAAAACAAGATTAAAAAAATAACTGTACAATTATACTATGTACTTACAGACACATTTGATACATCTTTGCTATATACTCATCTACACGCATATATTTCGTCTGCATATAATTATACAAGGCTCCACACTAACTCTTATTTTTGGTGGCCCAAAGGCAAACATCCGACCTTTTTTGGTGGCCCGATCAGGCCACCAAATTCCTCATTTCTGAAATTTTGGTGGCCCGACATGCGTTTGGTGGCCCCGGGCCACCGGGCCACCGTTAGTGTCGAGCCCTGATATATATATATATATATATATATATATATATATATATATATATATATATATATGTTGTGTCTTGCTGCCAGTGAATTGTGATGGTGTTCACAATACTGAGGCTGATGCAATCATGCTTTCTATAGTTCTTTTCATTTCATTTCACTTTTATACATCATCATTTATCTCATGTCTTATCTCTGAACAGAAGAAAAGAGCATGAAATGTACTTTAACAAAAAATTTACTTATAAAATTGATGGTAACAGACATTTACAAAATACAAACAGAAAACACACAGCATTGTGTAAAAATGGACCCAACCTACGCAGTAACTTTCACATGAAATATATATGCATGTTATGTTAAATAGTACAATAGTCCATTTGTTGGTCAAATAATATTTTCAACATTAGAACGGAACTCCAGAAAAGGGTATGTATCATGCTGTCAACACCAACAATTATTTGAAGAATACACAAATTTTCAGCCACCCTACCCTTTGACAAAGGGCAAGGTGCCCGAAAATTTGTGTGTTCTTCAAATGAACAGATTCCACATTATGAAACATGCCTATTTCTGGAGTTCTCTTCTATTATTGATTATTATTTGTTGTTGTTACTGCTGGTTTTTCACCGCAGGGTCCTGAAATTAATTACTACTGCACAAATATAATACTGTATTTGATTTTGAGTTACAAGTTATCGCAATATAATAAATGAATATTTAAATACACTGTAATTGCGGTTCTGCATACTAAAATAGTTTATCTGCTTTTTGACACACAATCATACTCAATGTGTAAGAAAAGTCTTTGTTTAATAGAGAGGTGTAGTGGTTTAACGTAAGCATGAAATAAATCTAGGTGTGGACTTTTTCCACAAATGTTGCATTTGACTTAAATCATGGATAAATGATAATTTACAATAATTTTTACTGTAATATTTTTATTTTTTCAACAAAATTACTCTATCTGTGCAATGCAATGAAGTCCACTGAAACTGACCAAGCATCATTAAAAAAAAGAAACAAATAAAATGAAATAGAAAAATCAATCACATTCACTTCGGCAGTATGTTATGTTGGGCAGATGTATTATCATGTAAATTCTGTTTTCTTTTTACTTCTTTTCTCATAGAAAGTCGCAAAACAAACAAACAAAAAAAAAAACTTCACTTTGATTTTGGTCCACATGATTTCATACTATAATACATCATAGACACAAATACAATGATCATAAAAAAAGACTCAATTCAGTACAAATATGGGCCCCAAAGGGGAACAACACACACACATCAGGTAAAAGGCATGAGGTAGATCATGAAACAGTACAATCTTAACTTATTCATATATACGTGTATTAATTCTAAACATCATATTTTACTTGAGCTTGCACACAACACATGTTCTGTAAGGTCGAGATAACTGTTTGAGAGATTCAACAAGATTTCGAGTCAGATTGACAATAATGCAATTCCAACGTAATGTCTTTCATAGAGATCTATGCAAACATGTTTGCACAGAGAGAGATTTCAAACTTTCCAGGATCAGGTTGATTAGACTGCTTTTAACTTAGATCAACATTGTTGTTGACAAGACATTAATTATGCAGTCGCTTCATTGGTTCCAGTTAAAGAGAGTATCACATAAGCAGCACTGCTGTTTGTCTATAATGTATACACTGTATTTTTCACGGTGTGTTTATCCTGTGAATCCTACCTAATCTCTTGAAATTAAAAAAAAATGAAAAGCACAAATTTTTCTCTAAATTTGTTGATTTGCCTGATTGTGAATTCAGTCACTTGTGATAAATTGTCATACTAGCCCATAATCACAAAATTTTGTAACGAAACAGGATTTAAGCTGAGATAGTGGTGTGCAACGCATGCAGTTTTATTGTGGATAGGAGAGTCACGTGCCCCTAAAAAAAATTGATCTTCCTAATCTACCTCTGGTGTGAACATGTACCCCTAAAGTTCAAACAGAACACACCAACATGGGGCGTCGCAACACGTGTGCTTGGACCAATTTCATACAGGAAGTTTGTAGCCAGAATGAGATCAAACATTTCAGACAGCTTGGGGGGTTTGACGAGGAGGGCAATACCATTGTTAAAATCAAAATCCATTGTCAAAATTGACGAGTCCAAGCACTTCCACAGGAAGTACCACCGGGGTGAGTGGCGGGAGGGGCACTGGGTTCTGGGTGCCAAAGAAAGAGGATCCAAGAGATGTGTTCTCAGAGGAGTGGAAAGCCGGGACAGGGAAACACTCAAACCAATAGTCAAGGAGTGGTGCCTGCCGGGCACTTGGGTATAGACGCGGTCTTATCTCAACTCAAATCCATTGTCAAAATCGACGAGCCCAAGCACTTCCACAGGAAGTACCACCAGGGTGAGTGGCGGGAGGGGCACTGGGTTCTGGGTGCCAAAGAAAGAGCATCCAACAGATGCGTTCTCAGAGAAGTGGAAAGCCGGGACAGGGAAACACTCAAACCCATAGTCCATGCCAATGAAATCAAGATGCTATGGATGGATGGGCTGGATACAATCAGCTCCACACATTGGATCATGGCGTCTGCTATTTCCATGATGATTCGAAAGAGGATAGGGGAGATGTGTTCTGAGAGAAATGGAAAGCCGGGACAAGGAGATTCTCAAACCAATAGTCCAGGAGTGGTGCCTGCCAGGAACTTGGGTATAGGCGTGGTCTTATCTCAACTCAAATCCACTGTCAAAATCGACAAGTCCAAGCACTTCCACAGGAAGTACCACCGGGGTGAGTGGCGGGAGGGGCACTGGGTTCTGGGTGCCAAAGAAAGAGGATCCAACAGATGTGTTCTCAGAGGAGTGGAAAGCCTGGACAGGGAAACACTCAAACCCATAGTCCACGAGTGGTGCCTGCCGGGCACTCGGGTATAGGCGCAGTCTCATCTCAACTCAAATCCATTGAAAACTGAGTGACTTAATGTCTGAAATTAAAGCGCAACAAAGGGAAAGCTTAAAATCCTTCATCATGATCATTTGAAACCTTTCAAAAGTGATGACATTCCCCAATGGGTAAAGAAACAATCTAAGAAGGTTCGTGATCATGTATCTTTCTCTAATGCTCGCACTAATGGTACTCAGACTAGCCAGAGGGACACCTTCTCCCCTCACCGTTCTTCAAGAAAACCGACAGCGCCTAACAGGCTTGGGTACTAAATTAGCATAGATAACCTTCTCCATCATAAATTTGTGGTTTCTGCCTAAGACGCCCCGTGAGATGTTGTGCTGGTCTCTAGTTTGTCATTACTGCTTCGATTTTCACTAAAGAGAGACCTGTCCAATTTTGTGGAGATTTTTTCATACTGTGTGCTTTCCCTTTCCCAACTCTATTTCCACATTCTCTCTTTCAACTACAGTCTGTAACTTGGCATTGCCTGCCTGGATTATCCAAGTGATTAGTGATTGACTGGATTATTGTTAAGTGTATTCATATTACTTCTATATTGAACAC
Organism: Diadema setosum; assembly: GCF_964275005.1. NCBI lineage: Eukaryota > Metazoa > Echinodermata > Echinoidea > Diadematoida > Diadematidae > Diadema > Diadema setosum. The sequence goes on along the minus strand of NC_092688.1, from coordinate 43,978,987 downwards.
TATGTCTACCGCTTTCAACGGCTTTGGAGATGTATTTCCATGGTTCAATTCCCGCCACGGGATACGCCATTGCTGGACAAAAATTACTCCCCGATCTCAAACGTAGGGGAAGTGTCCCATATCCCGACTTCAAACTGCAACAAAGACGCGGGAGAAACAAGTGGTGCAGGAAATTCCTTCAAACCAGTACCTCTTCCAATTGGGAAGAAGCCGCCCAAACAGAAGGCCACATTGTCGAAAAGGGGCCCTGATTCCGACACCGAGGACAAACTTTTGGAGGCCATCTCGACCTTGGATGCCCTTCTCTCTGCGGAAATAGCCGGACTTAGGGCGGAAGAGAAAGCTGTGGAGAATGCCGTCACTTCCTTGACAGAGCTCGTTGAGGGAAAGGGGGATGATGCAAGAACTTACGCGGAACATATTCAAGCTAGCTTCACCTTGGGAGTCAACCACCTGGCTTCATTGCTTGGGAAGTAAAAGAGAAAAATACATCAGGCGTCGTCTCTCCTAACCGAACTTTTAAATGAAGATAGTGAATAACTTTCCCCGGAATATTTTTTCTTTTTTTGGACTTTGAGTGCCTTCTGTTCTGTCAGAGGACATGTTCGTGTGTTCTGAGAGAGATGGAAAGCTGGGACAGGGAAACACTCAAACCCATCATACAGGAGTGGTGCCTGCCAGGCACTCACATAATTACAGATGGATGGGATGGATACAATCAGCTCCACACATTGGATCGGAGGATCGGGGAGATGCGTTGTGAGAGAAATGGAAAGCCGGGACAGGGAAACACTCAAGCCCATCATACAGGAGTAGTGCCTGCCAGGCATTCACAAGCACTTCCACAGGAAGTACCACCAGGGTGAGTGGTGGGAGGGGCACTGGGTTCTGGGTGCAAAAGAAAGAGGATCCAACAGATGCGTTCTCAGAGAAGTGGAAAGCCGGGACAGGGAAACACTCAAACCCATAGTCCAGGAGTGGTGCCTGCCTGGCACTCGGCTATAGGCGCAGTCTTATCTCAGCTCAAATCCACTGAAAACTGAGTGACTTAATGTCTGAAATTAAAGCGCAACAAAGGGAAAGCTTAAAATCCTTCATCATGATCATTTGAAACCTTTCAAAAGTGATGACATTCCCAAATGGGTAAAGGAACAATCTAAGAAGGTTCGTGATCATGTATCTTTCTCTAATGCTCGCACTAATGGTACTCAGACTAGCCAGAGGGACACCTTCTCCCCTCGCCGTTCTTCAAGAAAACCGATAGCGCCTAACAGGCTTGGGTACTAAATTAGCATAGATAACCTTCTCCATCATAAACTTGTGGTTTCTGCCTATGACACCCCGTGAGATGTTGTGCTGGTCTCTAGTTTGTCATTACTGCTTCGATTTTCACTAAAGAGAGACCTGTCCAATTTTGTGGAGGTTTTTTCAAACTGTGTGCTTTCCCTTTCCCAACTCTATTTCCACATTCTCTCTTTCAACTACAGTCTGTAACTTGGAATTGTCTGCATGGATTAGTCAAGTGATTAGTGATTGACTGGATTATTGTTAAGTGTATTCATATTACTTCTATATTGAACACTATGTCTACCGCTTTCAACGGCATTGGAGATGTACTTTCCATGGTTCAATTCCCGCCACGGGATATGCCATTGCTGGACAAAAATTACTCCCCGATCTCAAACGTAGGGGAAGTGTCCCATATCCCGACTTCAAACTGCAACAAAGACGCGGGAGAAAACAAGTGGTGCAGGAAATTCCTTCAAACCAGTACCTCTTCCAATTGGGAAGAAGCCGCCCAAACAGAAGGCCACATTGTCGAAAAGGGGCCCTGATTCCGACATCGAGGACAAACTTTTGGAGGCCATCTCTTCCTTGGATACCCGTCTCTCTGCGGAAATAGCCGGACTTAGGGCGGAAGTGAAAGCTGTGGAGAATGCCGTCACTTCCTTGACAGAGCTCGTTGAGGGAAAGGGGGGATGATGCAAGAACTTACGCGGAACATATTCAAGCTAGCTTCACCTTGGGAGTCAACCACCTGGCTTCATTGCTTGGGAAGCAAAAGAGAAAAATACATCAGGCGTCGTCTCTCCTAACCGAACTTTTAAATGATGATAGTGAATAACTTTCCCTGGAATATTTTTTCTTTTTGTGGACTTTGAGTGCCTTCTGTTCTGTCAGAGGACATGTTCGTGTGTTCTGAGAGAAATGGAAAGCCGGGACAGGGAAACACTCAAACCCATCATACAGGAGTGGTGCCTGCCAGGCACTCACATAATTACAGATGGATGGGATGGATACAATCAGCTCCACACATTGGATCACGGCATCTATCTCCACGACGTCGTCATTCACCAACATCAGTTTGTGGACCCTGTGCATCAGAATATCCATACCAATGGAATCGAGGGGCTTTGGATGCACGCAAAGCGAAAGCTCCACAGACAATACGGCACGTACGGGGAGCTGTTTCCAGGCTACCTGGATGAATCTATGTTCTGGTGGAACAGCAATGCCGACATGTTCGGTCATCTCCTCAGTGCTATTAGAGAGCAGTACCCCGTCTAAATTCCTCTCTCCATCTCTCTCATGATGCTGAGGCATCCACATAATATGGATGGATGGGCTGCATACAATCAGCTCCACACTTTGGATCATGGCATCTATTTCCACGGCGATTCAAAAGAGGATTGGAGAGATGCGTTCCGAGAGAAATGAAAAGCTGGGACAGGAAGACATTCAAACCCATAGTCCAGGAGTAGTGCCTGCCAGGCACTCACATAATTACAGATGGATGGGATGGCTACAATCAGCTCCACACATTGGATCACAGCATCTATCTCCACGACGTCGTCATTCACCAACATCAGTTTGTGGACCCTGTGCATCAGAATATCCATACCAATGGAATCAAGGGGCTTTGGATGCACGCAAAGCGAAAGCTCCGCAGATAATACAGCACATACAGGGAGCTGTTCCTAGGCTACCTGGATGAATTCATGTTTCGGTGGAACAGAAATCATGCCGACATATTCGGTCATTTACTCAGTGCTATTAGAGAGCAGTATCCTGCCTAAATTCCTCACTCCCCCTCCCCCTTCCTCTTCCTCTCTCATGATGCTGAGTTCTTGCCATTCAAACGCAATGATAGTCTTTTAAACGTATTTGGTTCATTGTAACCTCAAGAATTTTATATGGTAGCTAGTATCCTAAAGTCTCACTTAATAGCACAAAAAATTACATAATTACAGATGGATGGGATGGATACAATCAGCTCCACACATTGGATCACGGCATCTATCTCCATGACGATTCGAAAGAGGATCGGGGAGATGCGTTCTGAGAGAAATGGAAAGCCGGGACAGGGAAACACTCAAACCCATCATACAGGAGTGGTGCCTGCCAGGCATTCACAAGCACTTCCACAGGAAGTACCACCAGGGTGAGTGGTGGGAGGGGCACTGGGTTCTGGGTGCAAAAGAAAGAGGATCCAACAGATGCGTTCTCAGAGAAGTGGAAAGCCGGGACAGGGAAACACTCAAACCCATAGTCCAGGAGTGGTGCCTGCCTGGCACTCGGCTATAGGCGCAGTCTTATCTCAGCTCAAATCCATTGAAAACTGAGTGACTTAATGTCTGAAATTAAAGCGCAACAAAGGGAAAGCTTAAAATCCTTCATCATGATCATTTGAAACCTTTCAAAAGTGATGACATTCCCAAATGGGTAAAGGAACAATCTAAGAAGGTTCATGATCATGTATATTTCTCTAATGCTCGCACTAATGGTACTCAGACTAGCCAGAGGGACACCTTCTCCCCTCGCCTTTCTTCAAGAAAACCGACAGCGCCTAACAGGCTTGGGTACTAAATTAGCATAGATAACCTTCTCCATCATAAACTTGTGGTTTCTGCCTATAACACCCCGTGAGATGTTGTGCTGGTCTATAGTTTGTCATTACTGCTTCGATTTTCACTGAAGAGAGACCTGTCCAATTTTGTGGAGGTTTTTTCAAACTGTGTGCTTTCCCTTTCCCAACTCTATTTCCACATTCTCTCTTTCAACTACAGTCTGTAACTTGGAATTGCCTGCCTGGATTATCCAAGTGATTAGTGATTGACTGGATTATTGTTAAGTGTATTCATATTACTTCTATATTGAACACTATGTCTACCGCTTTCAACGGCATTGGAGATGTACTTTCCATGGTTCGATTCCCGCCACGGGATACGCCATTGCTGGACAAAAATTACTCCCCGATCTCAAACGTAGGGGAAGTGTCCCATATCCCGACTTCAAACTGCAACAAAGACGCGGGAGAAACAAGTAGTGCAGGAAATTCCTTCAAACCAGTACCTCTTCCAATTGGGAAGAAGCCGCCCAAACAGACGGCCACATTGTCGAAAAGGGGCCCTGATTCCGACACCGAGGACAAACTTTTGGAGGCCATCTCTTCCTTGGATACCCGTCTCTCTGCGGAAATAGCCGGACTTAGGGCGGAAGTGAAAGCTGTAGAGAATGCCGTCACTTCCTTGACAGAGCTCGTTGAGGGAAAGGGGGGATGATGCAAGAACTTACGCGGAACATATTCAAGCTAGCTTCACCTTGGGAGTCAACCACCTGGCTTCATTGCTTGGGAAGCAAAAGAGAAAAATACATTGTTTCAGGCGTCGTCTCTCCTAACCGAACTTTTAAATGATGATAGTGAATAACTTTCCCCGGAATATTTTTTCTTTTTTTGGACTTTGAGTGCCTTCTGTTCTGTCAGAGGACATGTTCGTGTGTTCTGAGATGGAAAGCCGGGACAGGGAAACACTCAAACCCATCATACAGGAGTGGTGCCTGCCAGGCACTCACATAATTACGGATGGATGGGATGGATACAGTCAGCTCCACACATTGGATCACGGCATCTATCTCATCGACGTCATCATTCACCAACATCAGTTTGTGGACCCTGTGCATCAGAATATCCATACCAATGGAATCGAGGGGCTTTGGATGCACGCAAAGCGAAAGCTCCACAGACAATACGGCACGTACAGGGAGCTGTTTCCAGGCTACCTGGATGAATCTATGTTCTGGTGGAACAGCAATGCCGACATGTTCGGTCATCTCCTCAGTGCTATTAGAGAGCAGTACCCCGTCTAAATTCCTCTCTCCATCTCTCTCATGATGCTGAGGCATCCACATAATATGGATGGATGGGCTGCATACAATCAGCTCCACACTTTGGATCACGGCATCTATTTCCATGACGATTCAAAAGAGGATTGGAGAGATGCGTTCCGAGAGAAATGAAAAGCTGGGACAGGAAAACATTCAAACCCATAGTCCAGGAGTGGTGCCTGCCAGGCATCCACATAATTACAGATGGATGGGATGGCTACAATCAGCTCCACACATTGGATCATGGCGTCTATCTCCATGACGATTCGAAAGAGGATCGAGGAGATGCGTTCTGAGGGAAATGGAAAGCCGGGACAGGGAAACACTCAAACCCATCATACAGGAGTGGTGCCTGACAGGCATTCACATAATTACAGATGGATGGGATGGATACAATCAGCTCCACACATTGGATTACGGCATCTATCTTCACGACGTCGTCATTCACCAACATCAGTTTGTGGACCCTGTGCATTGGAACATCCATACTAATGGAATCGAGGGGCTTTGGATGCACGCAAAGCGAGAGCTCCGGAGACAATATGGCACATACAGGGAACTGTTCCCAGGCTACCTGGATGAATTTATGTTTCGGTGGAACAGCAATCATGCCAACATGTTCGGTCATCTCCTCAGTGCTATCACGGAGCAGTATCCCGTCTAAATTCCTCTCTCACCCTCCCCCTTCCTCTTCCTCTGTCATGATGCTTAGTTCTTGCCATTTAAATGCAATGATAGTCTTTTTACTGTTTTGGTTCATTGTAACATCAAGAATTATAATATGGTAGCTAGTATCCTAAAGTCTCACTTAATAGCACAAAAAATTACATAATTACAGATGGATGGGATGGATACAATCAGCTCCACACATTGGATCACGGCATCTATCTCCATGACGATTCAAAAGAGGATTGGAGATATGCGTTCCGAGAGAAATGAAAAGCTGGGACAGGAAGACATTCAAACCCATAGTCCAGGAGTGGTGCCTGCCAGGCATCCACATAATTACAGATGGATGGGATGGCTACAATCAGCTCCACACATTGGATCACGGCGTCTATCTCCATGACGATTCGAAAGAGGATCGAGGAGATGCGTTCTGAGAGAGATGGAAAGCCGGGACAGGGAAACACTCAAACCCATCATACAGGAGTGGTGCCTGACAGGCATTCACATAATTACAGATGGATGGGATGGATACAATCAGCTCCACACATTGGATTACGGCATCTATCTTCACGACGTCGTCATTCACCAACATCAGTTTGTGGACCCTGTGCATCAGAATATCCATACCAATGGAATCGAGGGGCTTTGGATGCACGCAAAGCGAAAGCTCCAGAGACAATATGGCACATACAGGGAGCTGTTCCCAGGCTACCTGGATGAATTTATGTTTCGGTGGAACAGCAATCATATCAACATGTTCGGTCATCTCCTCAATGCTATCACAGAGCAGTATCCCGTCTAAATTCCTCTCTCCCCCTCCCCCTTCCTCTTCCTCTCTCATGATGCTGAGTCTTGCCATTCAAATGCAATGATAGTCTTTTAAACGTATTTGGTTCATTGTAACGTCAAGAATTATAATATGGTAGCTAGTACCCTAAAGTCTCACTTGATAGCACAAAAAATCTTCACACTTGTTTTATATTGCCTATCAATTCATTTGCAGATTTATCAATATGCCACGTAAAAAAGCAACATGGACACCAAAGCATGGACTATGGAGTCCAGACTCAATGATACAGGCCTGCTAAGTAGTGACTGGTGGCACACTTAGTCTCCGATTTCATATTTTAAATTTCAGCAGCATGATTCCACGCAGAGTGTTTAAAGATAATAAAAAGTTTTGGTACCTCAAAAGTGTCCTTGAATTTTCTTGTCTTAGTTTGTGTTTCAGGTTAAAGTACCTTTCATGTAACTAACACTGTGACACTTACTCGCCCCAAAGTGCTCTCATGTCTTAGTAATCACGCAATTAACTGCGACCAGCAGCCCCATACGCATAGCGACCAGCAGTCCCATACGCATAGCGTAATCGGGCTTCGCATTGTAGCATTCAGGATCATGACAGATTTAGTATCGCAGGGTAAATGTCAACTGAAAATCCCATAAATTCTTCAATTTGAAGACTTACCAATTAAGTTGAAGTATTGAAAACAGGCTTCGGGCAACGTTTGGTTCTGCCTATAGTCCCTTTCTGTTCGAATTGATGACTGAATGTGACTCGGTCGACAGGACCTTAGGAGAGCTACATACAGTACACTGAATACTACAGCCAGTGCACGCGAACACATCACATGCACACAAATTTCAAATCCATGAACGGATAAGATGTTTGTGTGCGCATGCGCTGGCCATGGTATCCAGTGTATGTAGCTCTCCCAAGGTCCTCTCGACCGAGTCACATTCAGTCATCAATTCGAACAGAAAGGGACTATTGGCAGAACCAACGTTGTTCGAAGCCTGTTTTCAATACTTCAACTTAATTGGTAAGTCTTCAAATTGAAGAAATTTTTGGATTTTAAGTTGACATTTACCCGCGATACTAATTCTGTCAAGATCCTGAATGCTACAATGCGAAGCCCCATTACGCTATGCGTATGGGGCTGCTGGTCGCAGTTAGCTATGCGTACAATGGGCTGCACGCTGCTGGTCGCAGTCAGTGGTTTCGTACAATATTTATCGACGCTGTACAGCGTCGGCTCTGGTACGAAACCATTATTGCATGATTACTAAGACATGAGAGCACTTTCGGGCGAGTAATTCTCACAGACAACGTACTTTAACCTGAAACACAAACCAAGACAAGGAAATTCAGGGAAGCTTTTGGGGTACCAAAACTTTTTATTATCTTTAAAGCATTTGATTTGTGATTTAGCATCATTATCATTGTTGCAGCCAATAGGTCAGAATGAATTCGTTACATGGCAAATTGTTGGTTGAATTGGGACTCTTTAGGACTTATGAATTAGTAGATCAAATTTCAGACAACATGTAAACTTATGCACATGTATTCCAATAAATCTATCTTAATTTGCTCTAATGTACAATTTCAGAATTTCTTGTAACACATACTATTTTTTCTTGCATTTTTTTTTTGTCAATCTTGAGCAACTTCCCAGAATTGCTCAAAAAGACAAACGTGAATCATTTTACACAAATGTAAAAAGCTTATCACATTACAACACAAATTTTGTATTTCACTAAAACACATATGAGGCTTTGAAGAGCACTCACTGTAAGATGGCTACTGAAATGAGAGAGCAGTGTCCTGACTAATAATACTGTCTGAACACATATGAGGCTCTGAAGAGCACTCACAATAAGATGACTACTGCAATGATAGAGCAGTGTCCTGACTCAAAATATTGTCTAAACACATGTAGCCCAAGTGGCTACTAGCACATAAAATAAACAACAGCTGAGTTATGTTTTTCCTAGTTGACCTGTGACGCAAAAGTACTCACCCCCATATAGCCCCTCCTTTGAGTTTATGAAGTCCTTTATTTTGCTTCCTGGCAGATCCTATTTTTTGTTGGATTTCCTCTTTTTTTTTTTCTGTGGTCAATTCCCCTTTCCCCAGAAAAGGGTGATGGATGGCAGTTTACGAGCTTGGCATTGATAGCTCCCCCATACCAGGTCCATAATCTTCATCACCCAAAGCCCCACTCCAGATAACTGATAAGACAGTGTGACGATGCATCCCACACCCTGACTTTCATGAGCATGATGATCCTTTGAACCAGGAAGTCCTCCCCACCCCCCCCCCCCCCCGTTTTTTAGTATTGTTCAGGGGAGTTGGTCACACAGGAGTTCCAGAGGTAAATTGAGAGATATGGTGACAATGTGAACACACCTTCAAACAATGACCCCAGTTCAGCATGAAAAGTCACTAGCGTAGGTATTTTGGTTACCTCTTATCTGGGAAAAGATAGCCTGGAAACCATCGAGTCTTGTGCACTGATTTCAGAGTCTTAAAGAAGTAGTTAAAGAAATTAGAGACCGTTGGTCAGAAATGCAGACACTGGCATGTTGTTTCCTGCCCTTGGTCTAATATCTTTTTTACAATAAGCCTTTTTGTAATTACACAATGGGCTCTGTGACGTCACAGGTCATGGGGTCATTTTCCCCAAAAGTCGCGAGAAAGCCGAACGCCAGCAAGCTCCGTGCATGAGCGGAAAACGCGATGCGATATAGGTATTATACAGTGTCCATATTGCGTACCGTATTGTTTTGATCATCACGAACGAGCGAGCGACCTACATTTCACCATTTTTTTTTTATCATTGTTTTTAACCAAATCTTCAGTTGGTTTTCACGAAATAGTATTCGAGGATGGAGACAGAAGACACAGAACTGTCTATTGACGATATTAAGCTCTGGACGGTTGATGTGCTGAATGTTTTCCTTTGTCAGGGGAACTTGAAAGTGAGCGGCCATAAGGAGGAACTCGTGGCTTTAGTGTTCCCTGCCAAAACGATGCCGGAGCTTTCGGCGCCAGGTACCTTAGCAGCTGCTGCAGACCTGCAGAAGAGACAGCATTATGGAGACCTTCTCAAGACGCCTTTTGGAAAGCTACCTGATCCTCAGGAATTACAAGGCTGGGAGTCTGAATCAGACTCGATAACCAAGTGGCCACCCACAATGACTTTCGAGATAGGCATAAATTTTCTTCAGAACATCGATGATATCCTGCTATGGAAAAGACTAATTTCAGACTACAAAGATCAGAAAATAGCTATTTTGCATCTGGATGGATGAAAGAAATTGAGTACCATGTCCCTGCCCCTGACAGCATATACTGTTTCCTAAGAGCGAAGCACACACCTTCACAGCATGTTCGTGATATCCCCCATAGCGTGTGGGTTGCTGTCGAGAAAGAGAGCGCAGCAGTACAAAGCGCTCACTGTACTTGTTTTGCTGGGTGAGTTAAGTTCACAGTCACAGATGTGAAAGCATGTGGAATGCACACATTTGTCCATAAATAATCCAGCTGCCAACGTGCCTTAGTAAATGTCAACGACGTAGTAATCAACTAAACTCTATCGACGCCGAATGCACCATCAACAAACGCTGTAAATGAGATGAAAATCTGACTGCCATGATTGAATCGATGAGCAGCAGCACCTGAGGAGAAACTGCATCACTATAAGACAGAACTTTGGTCTATGCCAATTTCGAGTGCAACAAACTTCAAAATTCACAGTCAGTCGGTGACAGAACTCAGATAGGTCGGACACCCCATCCGACACAGACAAAGAAGACAGCAATGGTGATGAAGTAGTTCACACCAAGCCCAAGGTGGAAAGCAGACGGCTAAACAGATGCCCCTGCCCCTCGATCGAGATCAACATGCAGACGAGGACTCCTTCGACCATGCCGACGTCAAGATAAGTGGACACACCCAGTAACATCATTTCTCCCTACTAACAAAAACCCTTCCCCTTCCCATAGAAGTGTTAAAGATGTATTACGGTCTCCTGTAGATTACGAAGAGTTATGTGAGGAGTGAAATGTTCAATTGTGTTCAGAGGAAAGAAAATTTGCTCGTAATCTAGTTTCTGTTTCAGACCTACGGGAAGGCAAGTCGTTGAATAAATATGCTGTTAAAAGCATTGACATTATCCATGTAAATTTTATCCTTCTCCTGCATTCTAAATTCACTGTCGTGAATATTGGGTCCTTTTCTAACTTACGAAAATCTGATGATGATTGGTGTCTATGTGATTACCTAACCCCCGACCAGTACAGAGAAAAGCTAACAAACCAGACCAATATTTATCCGCCTCTGAACATTATCGGTCGCCCCTTGAGACAATTTGGGGTTTGGGGGGTTTGACTGAACTCACAACCTTCGCGTTATCAGCACGATGCTCTCATATTTTTGTGTTAAGTGTAACTAATATACATTAAATGAGTGCACCTCTCAACTGATATACGCAGGCTAAGTTCTTGTATCTTATTGTTGTTGTTGTTTTTAGCCAGATATTTTGATTTAGTCCTTATTCATTGTGGCAATGAGCAATATGGCAAACATGTGGGGCGACTGTACTGTGTATTTTAAGAATCTCCTAGAGAAATGTAGTGATAAAGATCGGAATGATTTCTTTTATTTGGAAGTAGTGGAGATTTCCTTTGGGAAAGACTCTCTGACAGGCGAGATGACTGGGTCTGCATACTGCAGCTTTAAAACTGCAGAGGATGCAGCCGAAGCACTCGCCCAAAACGGCAAAGAACTTAAAGGAAGGAAAGTAGAAATATGTGAGGTACCCCATTCAGCCCTATTCTTAAAAGCAACATCCCAAACAATCCCCCAAAATGTCCCGTCCCCTAGTCCAAGCACTGCCCCCGTAATCCTCCAAAACAGTGCACAGCTACCAAATTTTTCAGGAGACACAAAAAGGGGAGTATTGTGTTTGCACATGTATATAGATGTATTATGCCAAAGAAGCTGAACTGTACCATCACAAGTTCTCATTTCACCATCACTGCTTTGGTCACTCTATCCTGTCTTTCTCACGGTCAACCTGACACTCCTTTCTCCAGCCACCCCCATGTTTCATTACCTCACATATAAACACCACCACCTGTTCATCTCATTTCCTCTGCCACCCACCCTCTTCATCCCATGACTGTAAATACGATATACTCGACATGTTATATAACCAGCCATGCTGGCAGAGAATAAACAGATTGGCATCTCAGACCGGAATGGAACAAGAGACGTGTCTGCCTGAGTCTCTCTCTCGAGTGACTTGGAAAGAACTCCAACGACATCGCCCCAGAATTCTGCTTGCACCTAGTCATGTACGCCTACTTGACTATGGGTGTGCCAAGCCACTCCCGTTGAAGGGTGAATTTTGGCGTACAATCACTTCGCCAGCGACCAAAAAGCAAACTTGTCCTCATATCATTGTCGTCGACGATAATGGAGGATGCTCCCTCGGCAAAAACACTGCGATTGATCTGGGATTGCTGGCATTTCACGCAAACAACGACCCCGTGAGAAAAGCGACTTCGAACTCACAGAGACAAAAATTGGAGGTGAGTGAGAAACAGAGAAAGTGCAAACCGACAGCTATGCCCAAACGCCCATGGCATACCGTGCACGTTGACATATGTGGCCCCTTACCAAACGGAGAAACTCTCCTAGTGGTCGTTGACCATGTGAGTCGTTGGCCAGAAATAGCAGTCATGAAATCCACAACAGTGACCAGTGTAGCTTCAAAGCTTGACCACATCTTTGCTACTCAAGGATCTCCTGTCTCCATAGTAACCTGCAACAGCCCTCTATTCGCGTGTGCTGAATTCGAGGCCTACACCCGTAATCATGACATCGCTCACCGACAAGCGACACAAGCGAACGCAGAGATTGAACGGGTCAACGCTCCGATGATGGCAGAAATCAGAGCCGCAAACAACGGCGGCCGCGATTGGCACCACTCTCTCCCGAACATATTGCTCACCTGTTGGAGTACAATCCATCCTGCGACGAATGCGACCCCGGCCAAACTTCTCCTCGGTCGCAAACTATGAACCAAGGTGTCATCGGCGACAATGCCTTCGAAAACCACCGCGTACTGCGAAGCTCTTCGACATGACGCGACATACAAATAACAAATGAAACGGAGAGCAGATCGAAGCGCGAGAAGACGCGAGAGCTCAATAAGGCGTGGTGACACGGTCATCACTCGACCTTGTCCGGACAAGTTCATGACAGAGTTCGACCCACAACCGCAACCATGGACTGTCGTCGAAAGCAAACGACACAGGTCGCATGGGAGAAACAAATACGACGATAACGCCGATGTCGCACCCCCAAGCCCTCGCCGCTCCAACCGAATGCGACGAAAACCAAACAGACTAACGTAATACCGCGAAGGACCAGCAATGTAAACATCTGTGGATGTAAATTTGTGCTGATAATTGCGTAATCGAAATGCGGACATTCGAGATGTGTCGAACTGTGAACTGTAATAAGGACAGTGAAATATAATGACTTGCTGGACTGTAAAAAGAAGCAGCGAAAAAAACAACTGAACAAACTAAACAACAATGAAGCAAAAGTTAACGTGAAACTCATGTTCATTATGCCATGTCTTGTATGTGTACATGCATTGTATGTGGACATGCCTTGTATATACATGTATAGCTACTTTGTTTCTTCTTGTTTCATACTATCCCTTATCTCTTCTACAGTGCTCCCACTTGTCACTTCTCACTTTAGTGTTTCCTATAGCTTATCTGCCTGTTCGGATTGAAACCTTTTTCTCTGAAAAAAGGGAAAAGAAAAGGAAGAGTGTTTATATGTATAATATGTATAGTATGAAGCTCTACTCCGTGCTTAAACTACGAAGTTCTGAGATTGTTCGAAGTTCTGCGGTTTATAGAGAAGTGCTAAAAGAAAATATATATATATATAGCTCTGAAAAGTGTCATTTTATCATGTTCTCTGATCTGCGTTTCATTTCATATTCTCTGACTACTATCCAATTCGCTCCAACGTCCTCCTTTCTCTTCTCCTGTTCTCAAAAGAAATAACGACGAATATTTGCAAATTCTAGTCTCATCAAGTGTCTATTACGCATCTGCATACTGCCCTGGTTACGAACGTGAGAACTGTAATCATGCTGTGTTTTATCATTATTATGTGAACCTTCCTGATTTCTTCTGTCTTGATCTCTGACTGTCCTAATTTCTAACTCACTCTTCCGCTAGACTTCTTGACTCTTCAATCTGATACACTATACACTTTTTCTTTCAACAAGGGGAGGGATATTGAGTTTGCACATGTATATAAATGTATTATGCCAAAGAAGCTGAATTGTACCATCACATGTTCTCATTTCACCATCACTGCTTTGGTCACTCTATCCTGTCTTTCTCACAGTCAACCTGACACTCCTTTCTCCAGCAACCACCATGCTTCATTACCTCACATAAACACCACCACCTGTTCATCTCATTTCCTCTGCCACCCACCCTCTTCATCCCATGACTGTAAATACGATATACTCGACATGTTATATAAACAGCCATGCTGGCCGAGAATAAACAGATTGGCATCTCAGACCGGAATGGAACAAGACATGTCTGCCTGAGTCTCTCTCTCGAGTTAGTCTCCATCTGAATAGATAAGTACATAAGAGGGAGGATCGGACGTCACATTTGAAATGTGGAGGTACCAGGTTGAGTGCCTCCAGAAAGACCAGGACAATATTTTCTTGGGATTAATTGTGAGGAAATCATTACGTGGTGTGAAGCAGGTCAAATCGTCCTCCACATGGGACCGAATGCCTCGGTGGATGAAATTATAGCAAAATTAGAGGGACTTTACGTAACTGTAGAATCTGGCGCTGTCCTCCTTCAGAAACTATATGATTCAAAACAGGGAGAAGATGAGAACGTTGCAAGCTTTTGTGCCCACTTGCAAATCTCGTTTGATAAGGGAGTTTGGTGGCTAGACACATATGAGGCTTTGAAGAGCAATCACTGTAAGATGGCTACTGAAATGAGAGAGCAGTGTCCTGACTAAAAATACTGTCTGAACACATATGAGGCTTTGAAGAGCACTCACTGTAAGATGACTGCTGCAATGAGAGTGCATAAATGCAATCCTGCCATCTCAGCATTCAGAGTAAATCCAGAGGTGTGGCATGTGCTCAAGACTGAAGCATGCGTCATTGATTCCAAACTACAGAAGGTGCAATCCCTTTTCCTAATGGCAACCACACCTCTTGTGAGAACAGCTGACGAACTGCTCACACAAAATACGACCAACTCTTCCCGAGCATCGAAACTCATCCTCGACGCCATTGCCCTGACCGGAGCTGCTAACTTAGAGCTGAGTGCGAAGCGTAGAGAGCTCATCTGACCAGAGCCATTCTTATCATGTTATAGCGCTCATGCCCTCAATCAGCTGTGGCCACAAATTTAAAGTTCATCAAATGATCTGTGCCAATGACAAATACAGATATAGAGAGGGCCATTGCAGGGAGTGTACAGACAGCATGACTAGGAGTGGCCGAAAAGTGACCAGCAGCGTGGCCAACTATGCAAGTCCATAGGTCTGCTCAGTTTGGACGCAGCCCTCATCGCCAACCCTGTAAAGGTTCTTGACAGCAGCTCTACAACCTACTAGACAAGTGATGAAAAATTAGTCTTTGAGGTGCTGTTCTCATCATGTCATAGCACTTCATGGATCTTTTGGGGATGAATCAGCTGTGGCCACAAATTTAAAGTTCTTTGAAAGGATCTGTGCCAATGACAACTACAGATATAGAGAGGGCCGTTGCAGGAAGTGTGGAGAAAATAGCAGACAGTTTGCCACAAGATCTATAAAGCTAGTATCTCACCAACGAAGACGTCTCCGCAATGTCTCCATCTTATCAGTCGCAACAGTTGTGGAGACGTCTCCAACATAACTAGAAATGTCGCTACGGCGACTGGTGTATGCCTCCGCCATAATGCATGGTTCTCCTAATAGGACTATAGTACAATGTCTTGACAATGCGTAATGAAAGTTTCACACAATTGGCAAAATATTAAAATGACAGGTTTGCCACAGATGTGCTGAATGTTCACTTTCCTAGAACTAGGTTTAATTGGATGAATGATTAAAACGTCAGAGTGCAGGTATTTGGGGGAACTGATGATTTTTACTTGACTTTTGACCCTTTTATAAGTTTATGCATTGAGTAATTTTCAAGGTATTGAGAAAAAGTACAATTTCAGTATCAAATGGTAAAATAGTATTATCTAAACCTGGCCTTTGACCTTTGACCACACAGTTCCAAAGAGAATCACTGTTAGGTAGAACATGCATAAATATGTAAGTTTCATGATGATACCTTGAGTTACTTTTGAGATATGGAGGAAAAAGTGCAATTTAGCACTTTCCCTTGACCTTTGACCTTTCGACCTTTGACCTTTTGGCAAGAAACTTCCCACAGAATACATATTGGGTTATACATGCATACATCAAGTAAAAAAAAATTCCTTCAGGCATTGCATAAATATAAGGAAAGCAGTGATATTTTGAGGAGTTGACCTTGACCTTTGACCCCTTGACCTTTGACCCATGACCCCCAACTCCCCTAGATAATCACTGCCCATCGGTACATGCATATATACTAAGTTCCATGAAGATACCTTGAACCATTTGCGAGATATGGAGAAAAACATGAAATTTCAGCCTTTTTTTCAAAAAATAACCTGTGACCTTTGACCTTTGACCCCGTGACCCTAAAATCCACACAAAGTATTATCCCTCAAGGATATACCCTCATACCAAGTTTGATGTAAAACCACCACACGGTTCTTGAGATATTGACAAAAACAAAATGGGACGGACGGACGTATGGACGGACGGACGGACGGACGACCCAAAAACATAATGCCTCCGGCCACTTCGTTGGCGGAGGCATAAAAATGTTTTGCGGTCTCACCAAGGAGACGTCTCTGAGACGAGTTATGGCAGGTGTCAAAAAATTTCAAATATGAGGGAGCCGTTGCAGGATCACCTGACCTGACCTAGGCAGGATGTGAGCACACAGATGGGTCACGTGGTTTCTAAAGTAGGTCAAACAGCGTCAAATGGAGTCGCGAGACGTCTCCGCGACCTCTCACCAGTTTTTCTGGTCTCCAGCAGGTCTCAGCGACATCTCTGAGATGTCTCGGAGACATCGCGGAAACGTCTCAGCAGTCGCAGATATGATTAGTCTCCGCAACGTCTCCGCAACTGATGGAGACGTCTCGGAGACGTCGTGGAGACTTCACGAAAAATCAAACATGTTTAAATTTCTTGCAACTAATCCGAGACTCTGTAATTATCAGGAGACATCTCGGAGATATCGCAGAGACGTTTCTGCAACTAGCAAAATCTGGAGTCGCGAACTAGTCTCAAGCCCGATGAGATACCCCCTTAACAATAACAACTTGTTTCATCTGAGACAACTTGATACAAAGAAACATATCAAGTATGGGACAGCAATTTTTAACAAATAAGTGCACCATTGTCCGTGTTAATGATGCAGATCTTGACAACACTGAATTGGAAAAACTGTTATCGCGATTTTATGCTAGCGCTCAAAAGTAAGAAAGACACAGACTTCTCGACGAAGACAATGCAAAGCATGAGATTTGCTCTTAAACATCCTTTCTTATCATCAAGAGATATCGACATCAAGCAGGGTAAAGAGTTTGCGCTGTCTAATCATACATTCCAAGCCACGCTGGTGAAGGCATCGGTAAAGCATCACCCCTCTAGCAACAAAGCTGACATGAAATTAGTTCAAGAAATCTTGACAGTTTGAACCCTAAACAGCTGCGCTACAAAGTTATTTTGGACTACATGCTGTAATTCGCTAATTGCGCCATGGAAAATTTGTGAGGATTTTTTTGGGGGAAAAAAAACAACAAAAACCTCTTTGAAGAAAACTCATCATCTCTAAGTAAATGTGGATAAAATTTGTCCAGGATGAAAGTCCTGAACCTTGCCCTCGTGCTTGTGTATCCACCTTCCAAAGTTACCACTTGCAGATAATGTATATAGGATCATGCACGTGCGGATGACGCGGGAAAGTTTTGGATGTTCCGAGTAGAGAGAGGAGGAGAACTGTGCTACCTTCCACATGGGGTGGACGTGCACCCCAAGTAAATGGTCTTGGCAACATCGAAGTGGCGAGAGGCATCACAGGTTCTCAAGAAGGAAACTTTTCCTATTCATTTGCACACCTACATTTCATTTCATGTGAGCATTTTTATTCTCTAAAGTCTTCTGATGTCTTCCATGGGGTGTGACTGGTGTTAGGTGGTTTCAATGAAGAGTGGACAGAGATTGCTGCCGCCTGCGGCTTGGTTCATTTACAATATTATGATTGCAAAATGTACAGTGTATACAGTATATCTTTTCACAATGACAGACCGATGTATATCAATCAATGTCCTGAGTTGCATTATCAGTGACAATTAAATCGTAACTCCAGTGCACATCTATACAGCATCCCTTACACTAGCAAATCAAAGTAAAGCCTCAGCCTGGATGTATACTGTAATTTCATGACATCAATTTATGACATCAATTTAACAACCTATGCATTGTTGAAAACATTTCTTTGCGAAGGAATAATCTTATATTGTTCCCCATTGAGTATGCATATCGTAAGTATTGAGATATAATTGTACCAAGCACAGCCTCTCTACAATGCCTGATAAAAATGATCTGTCAAATTCAGGTCTGTAATTTTACTTACATCTTCCATTAGGAGTGTTATCTTTGGTATACTTTATTCCTTTGGTTCATCACTGTGGAACACATTTGAAAGGCATCCCAGCTTTCTCAGATTAATTCATTAAATCATGCGGTCAAATCACTGCACCAGAAGAAGAGAGTCCCCAAAATGGTCAAGAGATATCTCCGCAAACCATGGCTGGCAAACCGGAGAAAGATTCATACTAGTACTGCGCTGACGGCTGCCATCCCAAAGTCCACTGACCATTTGACTGACCGCTGCTCCGATGCACAAACACACTATGGCTTTGCACTGCTCTATTTACTTCTCATTCTCTTTGACCAGACACATGATGTGGGCGTAGATGAAGAAAACCTGCCACAAAGAAAGAAACCATGGCATCAATAACAATGCATAAAACCAAACACCAAGTGATAGAGATACTCTGAAAGGGAAATACTTTATACACCATATGTTTCGCGAGTCTAAATTTTCGCGAATCGAGACTTCTCGACGATTTTGCAAGTGGTTGAATTCGCGATCGTTGAATCCTGTCCAGAACGGAGAAATGTGTATACGTACATCACTTTCATATCAGGATCAGAGTCAATATTTTCGCATGTTTTTAATTTCGCGAATAGCACCTGACTCACGAAATTCGCGAAAATAAAAACTTTGCGAAATATTTGGCGTATACAGTACTTCGTGGTATGAACATTTTCACAACTTTCATACTCCACAAAACCATCATGGGAGTAGATAACAACACTAGGTATTCATTACATCACGCTAAAAAAAGGAAAAAAATGCTTTCTTACATACATACCATGTAAGATTTTTATAGAATGGGAGGGTACAACTGCTTCAAAGTTTTAAATCCAAATGTTTCAGTCAAATAATCACAGCTTTGACTTTACTGTCATTCACATATTAACCACAAAGTTTTGAAAATGTGGAATGCATACAGATAGGAACCCCTGTCTAGCATCTTTACAACAGGTAGTCGGAACTCCCTGCAGCAAGCTATGTCACCCTTCTGGGCCCCGTTTTATCATAAGATATATCGATTATAAATCTCTTTACCACGCAGGCTACCATAGACTTGCCACAGAAATCATCTAATATTATAATCAATTATAACTCTTCATAAAACAGGACCCTGGAAATCAACATGAACTGGAAATGTCGCTTTGGCGACTGGTATGCCTCCGCCATAATGCATGATTTTCCCAATAGGTCTAGATAGTACATGTGGACACTGTGTGATTATATTTTCACAAAATTGGCAAAATATTGAAATGACAAGTTTGTCACAAATGTGTTGAATGTTCACCTTCCTTGACCTAGGTTTAATTAGATGAATAGGAGAGCATGTATCTAGGGATTTAAGGACTTTAACTTGACTTTGACCCATTCATACATTTAGGCATTGAGTAATTTTCAAGGTACAGGTGTGGAGAAAAAGTGCAATTTCTGAATTGAATAGTAAATTGTTAGCATTTTTATCTGGCCCTTGACCCTAAAATTCATAAGATAATTACTTTCAGGTAGAACATGCATAATATGTACTCAAAGTTTCAAGGTAACTTGAGCCATTTCCGAGATATGGAGGAAAAAGTTAGTTCAGCACTTTCACTTGATCTTTGACCTTTTGACCTTTGAGGCAAAAAAAGAAAAGAAAAAAACCTTCCAGAGAATTTCTATTAGGTTACACACGCATACACCAAATGTAAAAAAATAACCCTGCTGGCATCGCATAAATATGAGGGTAATAGTAAAATTGTGAAGTCTTGCACTTGACCTTTGACCCCTGACCTTTGACCCCATGAACCCTACATTCACTTCCAGTCAGTACATGTATATACTATGTTCCATGAAGATACCTTGAACAATTTTCCAAGGTACACAGAAAAAAAGTTTTTTACTTGACCTTTTGACCTTTGACCTTTGACCTCATGACCCAAACTTTCACCAGAGAATCGTAATTGGGTAATACATGTATACACTAAGTTTCAAGAAAATCTCTTCAGGCATTCAATAGATATGGTGGAAATAGTGAAATTTTATGTATTTGACCCTGACCTTTTGACCTTTGATCTCATGACCCAAACTTTCACCAGAGAATCTTAATTGAGTAATACATGTATACACTAAGTTTCAAGAAAATATCTTCAGGCATTCAATAGATATGGTGGAAATAGTGAAATTCTATGTATTTGACCTTGACCTTTTGACCTTTGACCTTGAGCATGTGCACCCAAAAGTTGATAGGCACAACTTCACCCCCTAATACACATACATGCCAAGTTTCATTAGGATACCTCAACAAGTTTCGATAGTTACCTTGTCCACAAAATTCATTACGGACGGACGGAAGGACGGACGGACGGACGGAAGGACGGACGGACGGATGGACGGACGGACGGACAACCTGAAAACATAATGCCTCCGGCACCACTTCGTGGCGGAGGCATAAAAAGAAGGCTAAATGCAATCTAACGCCCCATTAGCATGGGATAACAAAAAGACTAAATGCAATCTAAAAACCCATTAGTATGGGATTCATGGGTGGCCAGATTCATTTGCTGCCCATGAAGGTACCTTCCAAAATCAGGAACAGCACCGGTCAGAGAATAGTGTGCATCAAATCGTATGCTCAGTGGGAACAATGAACTGAATTTGAGCTTTGGCTATGTGAGTACTAACACAGAGATCAGTGATAAAGCAATACATAATTCATTACAAGGTTTCTCAAATATATCTAAGCCAGGCAGCCTTCCCACTCCATGTATCCTAATACCAATAGGTCTTTAAAGGGGAAATCCAGTACAAATACAAGTTGGTATGATAAAAAAAAAGAGTAAAATCTTACAAGTTCAACGGTAAAAGTTTGACTGAAATCAGATGAAAAATAAGGAAGTTATGACATTTTGAAGTTTTGCTAATTTCTGCAAAACAGTTGTTGTACAGTGGATATGAATAAGCAAATGAGTGAGCTAACCAAGTCATAACCTTACAATTTTTCCATTGATCGTGTACAAAAAAAAAAAGGCAAAATATTCAATGTGTCTGTCATTGAAGTCTGGAACGTGATGTTGTTCCTGGTTGAATATTCAATTTCAGAATAGTAAGCAGTGAGATATACCAGGATTTGAGCCTCGGACACAACTGCGTTTTAATGAAAAACTGGAAACTTCAAAATTTTATGTACAAACTATATGGTAAGTTGTGAGGGGATGACATGCTCACTTTTCCATTTGCATATATTCATATTGACCATTCAAGAGCTGTTTCCTGAAAAATCAGCTAAAACTTAAAAATGTCATAACTTGCTTATTTTTCACCCGATTTTGATCAAAATTATAAAGTTGAACTCATAATATTTTACTTTTTCTTATCAGACTAACTTACATTTGGACTTGATTTCCCCTTTAAAGCAGCAAAAGCTGCTCTATTGACAGATCTATCCTTGAGTGAACATGTTCACCTAAGTTTTCTCCTTCACCATCTCCCATCTTCAAATCTGCAAATAAAATAAACCCACCTCAACTGAGAAGCACAGTGCCCTCCCAGCACTCAAGAAGCCTATCCCCGCATACTGTACAACCAGTGGCACATGGAGGGTTTTCCCGAGAACTCCTGTGTAGTGAGCGTAGAGCCAGAGGGGCAGCACAAACAGACCAAGGATTGCAAACGTCTCTGGTAATGTCTTAAAATCTGCAACATAAATATAAAATGTGAGATGTTCTATAGGGAAAACTATTGTTTAATATGGTCTTAACCCATGTGATTGAATTTTCAACTCACCTCACATCAAAGCAAGGAGTTATTGGGCAAAATTAGACTGCACATGTAGAATAAGAGCATTGGATTAACGTTCAGGGAAAGGGATACAAATATGAATGTACGGTTTATTACATCCGCCGAGGGAGGATGTTATGTTTCCATCAGCATTTGTTCATTTGTTTGCCTGTTTGCAAAATAACTAAAAAAAAGGTGTGAACAAATTTGAATGAAACTTGCAGGAAAAGTTGATAATGAGGCAAGGAACAGATTACAATGTATTAACGTTTGGCTGAGATCCCGGGATTCATATGAATTTTTGAAGGATTTTTTTATCTTTTGGCAGATAGGGTCAATGAACTTGGGGAGTTCAAGCTGCTCATATTTGAGGTTTGCATACGTGCACAACAGTGCGTGCTCTGTTCAGAAGAGGTACTGCACAGCTGGATGCTGATGATGTAAACAAAAGGCTTCTATATTGGGAAATTGGGTGATTTTCAGCATGCGTGTATGGGTGGAAATGAGCAGCTTGGCAGCGGTCTGCGCTCTCTGAAAGCTTTTCTAGTATTTGGATCTAATCAAAGTTGTGGATCTTGAAGTTTGACACAAGTAATGGGTCTTCAAAAAAACTGGTCAGAAGACAATATGGCTGAATAGAATGGAATAAATCAAGTAATTTCAGCATATAGTTCGATTCTGTAGGAGAGATTTGCTATTACATAACACTGTAATACATACAATACCTCTACTACTTTTGTATTTAAAAGACAACATTTTATTTTGCGTCTTATCACAGAAAGAAGATGAAGATCTTCGGTGACACAAAATGACTGTACAAATATTTTGTGTTTAAGAGACTCATGTTTCCATTAGTGTCAAGTCTTGAAAAGATAAGCAAAAAAAAAAGAATAAGACCTTGATAGGAGCAAATCAAGACAGCTGATTTTCTTCTTTTTTTTGTCCAGATGTAAATAGACTTGGTTTGAGAGAATCAGGATTGTACAGAAAAAAAGAAAAAGCACATCAAATTTGACAGTGAATGATGTCACTTTGGCTTCAAACTTTAATAAAATATTTGCATCTAAAAAATCAGAATAAATACTTTTGTTTTGACATTGATAAGTAGCTAGAAGAAAAACAGAAAAACAAAGGCCCAAATGAATTAAGGGACAATATTTACGGATGAGCTAAACCATCTCCCTGCATTTGGAAGAAGATTTGAGAATATGCAACACTTCATACTGGTAAGTGCATATTATGAGAGAGGTGATGACCAGCACAGTAGCAATACAACTTTGAATAATAGAGGGCTCCTTACTTTTTTCCATGACTTTCTGGACGAACCATGGCGCCTGGACTGTGGATGACTTCCACTGAGAACCCAGATTGTGCGTGCAGACAAATACAAGCCACTCCAGTGCAGCGAAGAAGTAGCCCCACTGGTCCACACAGATTCCGATAAATATGAGACAAGCACATTAGCATACGATCTCAAAGAGTATGGTAACACATACAGTTACATTACAGACACATGGTATGCTGTGCTACAGTGCACTCCTGCTATAATGAACACAGTTGTAACAAAATTCTGATTACAACGAAGTAAAAAATCAGGCTCTAACATTATCTGCTCTACGTTTTTTATTGTTTAATCTGTTCAGTTATGACAAAATTTCGATATAACGAACGAAAACTGCCGGTCCTGGGTCCCATTTTATTAAATGATAAAAATTGATTGTAAATTCCCTTATCACACACACTGCCATAGACTTATGATAAGAATCAACTATATTTCAATTATAACTCTTCATAAAATAGGGTCCATACTCCCAAGGACTTTATTGGTTCGGTTAAATATATGCAATTTCGATTTAACGTTATATTTAACGTTATAACGTTGTTATAATGGGAGTTCACTGTACTCTTGAAACTACCTGACAATTTAAAGGGAAGATAAACCCCAAGAACAATGTGGATTGAGTGAAAGCAGCAACATTAGTAGAACACATCAGTGGAAGTTTGAAGAAAATCGGACAATCGATGCAAAAGTTATGAATTTTTAAAGTTTTGGTGTTGGAACCGCTGGATGAGGAGACTACTAGAGGTTATGACCTATGAGTGGACTACAATATCAAGAAAATATAAAGAAAATACTACAAAAATCCATTTTTCATGAAAATTACAAATTCCATCAACTTGATATTGACATATGTTAAGGGTAGCAATTATTCCCCCTGCTTTCTGAAAGCGGTTGGTCCACTGCTCTTTCATAATTCTAGAAAAGTGAATTATTGTTGAATATCCTTTATATTTTCTTTGTATTGTTGTCCACTCATACGTCATATCCTCTAGTAGTCTCCTCATCCAGCGGTTCCAACACCAAAACTTTAAAAATTCATAACTTTTGCATCTATTGTCTGATTTGTCTCAAACTTTCACTGATGTGTTCTACTAATGCTTTCACTCAATCCACATTTCTCTTTGGGTTTACCTTCCCTTTAAACTCTTTTCTTTATTCACATTGGAAAACATTCATATTCTCTTTTTTATTTTTTTGGGTGGGGTGGGGGATGGGGGCTTCTGATATGATGCAAAAACTGATGGGAACAATATTTTTCGTTCCTCAGATTACTTTACATAAATACCAGATCTACATTATTTTGTAAATTTGTTATTTCAATAGTCACATATTTTCCCTACTTTATCAACTTTTTTTTACTTTCCACAGATTGGAATTTCTTTCTTATTTAGTTAAAAAGGAAATTTGCTTCATGGAAATACAATGTTCAAAAGTTAAATTTTCTCATTGTTTCCCTTTTTTGGGGGTGGGGTGCATGACATCAATCAAATTATAAAAATTCGGTTTTGGGTTAAACAGAGAATTACACTGAAAAAGACTGTAAAATTATTTTTTTGTTTTTGTTTGTGGAAAACGCTATTCAAAGACTTACCTGGTATAATCGACACCACAACATACCCCTGCCCAGATTGTCAATGACCACATCAAACTGAAAACAGATGCACAGGGACAGATAATGTTGTACAGACTGCACAAATTGCTACTGAGAGCAGCAACAATAACCACGTATGACATCAAATCGGAAGGTGCATCTTGACAGTGAGGCTTGAAGTTGCTTTGTTGTGAAGAGGGTGCCTTATATTTAAAAACATCCGAGTGAAAGTCCAACATGTACAATGCAGGGCTGCACACTAACCCATTTTTTCTGCCGGTCCAACCTGTCTCTGTCGGACCGGTAAATGCCCCGTTTTAACATTTTTTACCGGTCTGAACAGAAAATTTACCGGTCAACAACGACAACCTAAAAAATAAACTTATTTTCTTGTTTTTTATGGACGTACCCCCCCCCCCCCCCACCCACGGTACATTTTACAGATTAATATTTTTTTTTAACTTGCATTATCTATTGCACAAGAAAAAAAAAAAGATAGGAAAAACTAGAATGTTTGTTTGTGAATTACAGTGTAAAATGATAATGAACAAAATTAGATTGTATCAAATGCGTTTGTGACTTTTTCTAAACATCGGCGCACGAACTTGCTGCGTAACCTGCTCTTGGTGGTCAGTTGGATTGCGACGATTTAATGAATTATTTTAGCTGTGAAATTTTCTGATGTACGCGCTCCAAGGAGTTCTTTATTTTTCGCCCGATAATCTATTCGCATTTGTGCATGCGTTCTTGAAAGGCACACGACATGCAGGGCCGAATTTGCAATCCTTTTTGCGCCCATTTCCACCTCAAGTATTAGCGGGATTGTGACGATTTCATAAATTACTTCGGCTGTAATCTTTTATGATAACGCGCCAAAATGGGTTGAAAATGTGTCCTTCATTTTTTCCCGATAAACTCTTCGAATTTCGTAAGTGCGTTCTTAAAAAGATGCACCACATGGCCGAATTCATGATACTTTTTGCGCCTATTTCCACCTCAAATATTAGCGGGATTGTGACGATTTCATAAATTACTTCGGCTGTAATATTTTCTGATGCAAGCGCCAAAAGAGGTTGAAAATGTGTCCTCTATTTTTTCCCGATAAACTCTTCGAATTTCGTAAGTGCGTTCTTAAAAAGATGCACCACGTGGCCGAATTCATGATACTTTTTGCGCCTATTTCTACCTCAAATAATCAGCGGGATTGTGACGATTTCATAAATTATTTCGGCTGTAATCTTTTATGATAACTGGCCAAAATGGGTTGAAGATGTGTCCTTTACTTTTTTCCCGATAAACTCTTCGAATTCACGGCGTAAGTGCGTTCTAAAAAAGATGCACCACATGGCCGAATTCATGATACTTTTTGCGCTTATTTCCACCTCAAATATTAGCGGGATTGTGACGATTTCATAAATTACTTCGGCTGTAATATTTTCTGATGCAAGCGCCAAAAGAGGTTGAAAATGTGTCCTTCAATTTTTTCCCGATAAACTCTTCGAATTTCGTAAGTGCGTTCTTAAAAAGATGCACCACATGGCCGAATTCATGATACTTTTTGCGCCTATTTCTACCTCATATAATCAGCGGGATTGTGACGATTTCATAAATAACTTCGGCTGTAATCTTTTATGATAACGCGCCAAAATGGGTTGAAGATGTGTTCTTTATTTTTTCTCGATAAACTCTTCGAATTTCGTAAGTGCGTTCTTAAAAAGATGCACCACATTGCCGAATTCATGATACTTTTTGCGCCTATTTCCACCTCAAATATTAGCGGGATTGTGACGATAAATTACTTCGGCTGTAATATTTTCTGATGCAAGCGCCAAAAGAGGTTGAAAATGTGTCCTTTATTTTTTCCCGATAAACTCTTCGAATTTCGTAAGTGCGTTCTTTGATGCACCACATGGCCGAATTCATGATACTTTTTGCGCCTATTTCTACCTCAAATAATCAGCGGGATTGTGACGATTTCATAAATTACTTCGGCTGTAATCTTTTATGATGCACGCCCCAAAATGGGTTGAAAATGTGTCCTTTACTTTTTCCCGATAAACTCTTCGAATTTCGTAAGTGCGTTCTTAAAGATGTTCCACACAGCCGAATTCATGATACTTTTTGCGCCTATTTCTACCTCAAATATCAGCGGAATTGTGGCGATTTCATGAATTACTTCGGATGTAACTTTTTGTGATGCACGCACCGGCTAGAATGGTTGAAAATGCGATCTTTATTTTTCTCCCCATAATCTCTTCGCATTCCGTACATGCGTTCTTGAAAGGTATACGACACGGCGGAATTCACGATCCTTTTTGCGCCTATTTCTACCTCAAATATCAGCGGGATTGCGATGATTTTTTGAATAACTTCGGCTGTAATCTTTTATGATAACGCGCCAAAATGGGTTGAAAATGTGTCCTTTATTTTTCCCGGATAAACTCTTCGCATTTCGTAAATGCGTTCTTAAAAGATATACGACACGGCCAAAAATCATGATTCTTTTTGCGCCTATTGTTTCCTCAAACTTCGACGGGATTGCGATGATTTCATGAATTAGTATTCGGCTGTAATCTTTATGATGCACGGGCCAAAAGGGATTGAAAATGTGTTCTTTTTTTTTCTCCCAATAATCTCTTCGCATTTCGTACTTGCGTATACGACACGGCCGAATTCACGATCCTTTTATCGCCTACTTCTACATTGAATATTAACCGAATTGTGGCAATTTAATGAATAACTTCATATGTAATCTTTTGTGATGCGTGCACCAACTAGAATGGTTGAAAATGCGTTCATTATTTTTCTCCCCATAATCTCTTCGCATTCCGTACATGCGTTCTTGAAAGGTATACGACACGGCCGAATTCACAATCCTTTTTGCGCCTATTTCTACCTCAAATATCAGCGGGATTGCGATGATTACATGTATAACTTCGGATGCAATCTTTTATGATACACGCGCCAAAATGGGTTGAAAATGTGTCCTTTATTTTTCCCCGATAAACTCTTCGCATTTCGTAAATGCGTTCTTAAAAGATACATGACACGGCCAAAAATCATGATTCTTTTGCGCCTATCGTTTCCTCAAACTTCAACGGGATCGCGATGATTTTATGAATTATTATTCGGCTCTAATCTTTATCATGCACGGGCCAAAAGGGGTTGAAAATGTGTCCTGTATTTTTCACCCAATAATCACTTCGCATTGCGTACATACCTATACGTCACGGCCGAATTCACGATCCTTTTAGCGCCTATTTCTACATCAAATATCAGCGGGATTGCGATATGTCATTAATTATTTCGGCTGTTATCTTTTGAGATACATTCACCAGAAGGGTTGAAAATACGTTCTTTATTTTTCTCCCGATAATTTCTTCGCATTTGTGCATGCGTTTTCAAAATTATACATTGCATGCAGGGCCGAATTCGATATTCTTTTTGCGCCTATTATTGTTTACTCAAATTCCAACGGGATTGCCAAATTTTCATGAATTACTATTCGGCTGTAATCTATATGATGCAATCGCCAAAAGGGGTGAAAATGTGTCCTTTATTTTTCTCCCGCTAATCTTTTCCCATTTCGTACATGCGTTCACATTCACGATCCTTTTTGCGCCTATTTCTACCTGCAAATATCAGCGGGATTGTGGCGATTTCATGAATTACTTCGGGTGTAATCTTTTGTAAAGCACGCACCAGAAGGGTAAAAATGTGTTTTTTATTTTTCTCCCGACAATCTCGTCGCATTGGTGCATGCGTTTTTGATGAACAACACGGCATGCAGGACTGAATTCAAGATCCTTTTTGCGCCTATTTCCTCAAATTTCAACGGGATTGCGTTGATTTCATGAATTGTTATTCGGCTGTAATCTTTTATGATGCACTCACCAAACTGTTTCCTTTATTTATTTTTTTTTTCTCCTCTATAATCTCTTCGCATTTCGTACATCATAAGCTTTTGAAAGATACGACGCGGCCGGTCGAATTCATGATCCCTTTTGGGACGATTTCTACCTCAAATATGTAAGCGGGACTGCCATGATTTCATAATTTTTTTTTCTCCCTAGTATAATCTCTTCACTTTTTGTGCATGCGTTCTTAAAAAGTTCACAGAAGGGCCGATTTTGTGATCCTTTTTTTTGCGCCTATCTTCATTATGAGACCATTCTGAGCGAATGAAAATATTCATTTGTGAAATGACTGTGTAAAATGAAAATAAACGCAATCAGATCCATTTACTGTATCGCTGAATATCGAATGTGTTTTTACTTTTTCTAAAAATCGACACTAGTATATTAGTTCTAACATAACTGCCACGCTGCAGCGAAGCCGGGATCGGATCGATCTTGCGTTAAAAATCATGAGTAAAATGACCCAGAAATGCGTGCGCTTGTATCAATGCTTCTTGTCTGGCATGACCGCCGATCGCAAGCAATCGAAAAGCAGTTACACTGTATACATGGTATGCTTTGCATGTATTGCATTGCATGCAGTGCGTGAGCAGCGCCAAATGCGCAAGCTAGCGCGACTCCGATAACTGGTCGACTGCTAGTAGTGCTCAAAACTAATCCCGTTTACTGTACAAATTGCACCGGTAGACATAAACGAAAACTTGCGTAAAACTTGTTGAACAGTGCGATATCTTGCATTCTGTTTCTCCCTGATCGGGGCTGCTCTTTTTCTTTCTACTGACCCACCAATGTTTGTTTGTTTTTTTTTTTACTGGTCATGTCGGACCGGTAACTTGTGGATTTCCTGAAAAGTTACCGGTCCGACAGTGACTTTTACCGGTCTTTGACCGTCGGACCGGCGCCAGTGTGCAGCCCTGTACAATGTATACGCCTGTCGGTCAAATCTTAAAGGAGATGGCTAGTAACTGATCAGTGGGAATGCTGGGTAATGCTGGGGGATGATTGTTCCAATCCTTGTGGGATTCATTTAAGAGTATATTATGTATCTATTGTTGTGTGAAAATTATTTGCTTCAGAATGGTCTCATATTCAAGTAATGTGCAGTGATGGGGCAATTAAACAGCACATTACTTGAATATCAGACCATTCTGAAGCAAATAATTTTCACACAACAATAGATATATAATGTACTCTTAAATGAATCCAACAAGGATTGGAACAATCATCCCCAAGCATTCCCACTGATTCCCACTGATCAGTTACTAGCCATCCCCTTTAAGCAAATAATTAGAATCCAATCCTGGACATTTTGAGCACATCCCTCTATCTTAATGACAAAGATTCAGATTATAGTTACAGGAAAACTTATTTCAGGAATGAGGAATGCTGGAATAGCATAATTAACCAGCTGGCAAAAGGTCAATACTCGTCCTGAGTTTACTTGGGCTGGTGTCTACGGGAAATATGTGTTAAATAACAAAATCACCTCATCCTCAACGGGTTGAACAGGAGGAGCCCCATTCACATTTCCTGACAGACAGAAAATGAGTTTTAGTAGCCAAGGACACGCACAGAGGCTTTGAGTATCCCTACTAGAGCTAATCCAGATGAACTTACCCATGCACCAAATGCAGATGTTTGCTTCAGTTTTCTTGCTACCGCCCCATCCACTCCTGTTGGGAAGAAACCCCCAAAATATGAACAAAATAGTTGATAAAAACATTCTGCTGATAATAATGGTGATTATGATGACAATGATGACGGCAATAATAACGATACTGATGATTATGATAATAATGATGATAATAATACTAAGAAGAAGTAGAATGCATTAGTAAAGTTCATCATAATCATCTTGATAATGACAAAGTTTTGAACAAAATAGTATCATTCATTCATCTGTTTTCAGACAAATGTGAGTTTGAATACTGCAAGCTGTCCAAATCTATCAAAAAAATGGATGAGTTTTATTGCAGAATAACTCATAACAAATTGTAAGCAATAACTCCAACCTCTTAAATACTATTTCACTTGCTAATTTGTCACAAATAATAAATAGATAGAAGTCACTTGCTTAAAAAAAATAAGGAAGATAAACACAGACCTTCACTAAATCATTCAGTTTGTCATTGGGATGTAATTGCAACCATATTTATTTTGTTAAAATACACAATGCCTGGCAACTCTCACCATTTCTAATAATGTCCTTCACAAGTTATGCTCCTATAAAAACAGGTACATAAGAAGTAATGTATACACTATATATTTCATGAGTCTAAAGTTTTGCGAATCGGGACTTCTCAACAATTTCGCGAGTGGTTAAATTCGCGATTGTGGAGTCCTATACTGAACGGGGAAATGTTAACGCATACGTCACATTCATATCGGCATAAGAGTCAATATTTTCACGTGTTTTCAATTTTGCAAATAGTAGCTGACTCACAAAATTCGTGAAAATAAAAACCTCGCGAAATATTTGGCGTATACAGTAACTCACCATCCAGTATGGTCTGGCACAGATAGAGGGTAATGAAGAGGATTGCATTACTGGAGTAGAAGAAGCAGCTACTGAATACAAGCAACAGTCGGAAATATCCTGTGTGGACAAACGAGAATGCAACGTCCATCAGATCTCTAGAATCTGAATACTGTTTCCAATAATTCTATTGATATGTGGCAAGTTCTAAACAAGGGACTTTTAGAGTTTATACATGCACCATCTAGAGTAACCAGAGCAGAGCGGGCTCTGAAAAATTTGAACGAGACGTTAGTTTGACTTGATGCAGTACCGCGAGAATAAACATGTATTGTACAAAACCAATATTGCATGATTACTAAGACATGAGAGCACTTTGGGGCGAGTAAGTCTCACAGTGTTAGTTATATGAAAGGTACTTTAACCTGAAACACAAACTAAGACAAGGAAATTCAGGGAAACTTTTGAGGTACCAAAACTTTATATCATCTTTAAATATTCTTATCAGGCAGATAAAAATTAGACGTCCGTACACTATAATACAGTTAGAGAAGTAGTCAATATATCAAATACAAGATAATAACAATGGAATTATTCTGCAAGTTTACATTTAATGACAATGACAAAGTACGTGGTGATTAGGCTAACAGGGAAACGAGCGGCACACCAAACTTTTTGGAATGAGTTCCTTATGTCGCCCCCCCCCCCCCATTAAATTTGCACAAAATATATAAATTACTATATTTTTTTTTTTTGTTACTAATATTAACGTTAGTAATTTTATAGAAATAAACAAAATAAGTTAAAGGATATGCTAAAACTCCAGGGTTATGTCTCAAAAGGAAGTCTTCCCATAAATGGCATATACTAACCTTTATTTAGTTTATTATTAGTAAAAAAAAAAATAATAATTTAGTGGGGGGGGGGGGGGCATAAGGAGGCATACTCGTGAAATAGGCCCAACCACTGCGTGTCCGTACTAATACTCCGGCAGCTCGCCTATTTATACTTGTGAATTCAGCTCCACCGTGTGGTATTCATCAGTAGGTAAGCACGGAGGTGGGGCTTCCTTCCACAGTATCACTCATGAATGCGGCCCAACCAAACGGCGTTTATGCGAAATTGATGCAGCGGTGGGGCCGATTTCTTCTTCTTCTTCTGATCAGGGAGGTGCTAGAGAAGGAGAGGCAACTAAAGCTCTCCTTTGAAGTCATGCTCGGCACCGCCGAGAAGTTATGCGTTCAACTACAGGTGTTACCCATGTGCTTTGACAAAAGAGAGCATCAATAATCGGGACTAGCGCTCTCACATCTAGAAATATTTGCTCCTACTGCAATTCGCTCTCTCTTTCAATGTGATGGCAACAATGAATCATTTGTGTACCTTGAATTGGAGCAGCGAATCAAAATGCAGTGTAAAACTCACAATTTTAACAGCGAATAGTTTAAAAACACCCTGGAACACGCTTTAATGGAGTACTTTATTTGAAAGATCAAAATATCCCTTATTAAAAGATAGAAAAATTAACATGCGGAAATGTGCGCATTATAGAAAAAATTAGGTTTTTAAGAGGGCCTAATTTTCATTTCCTTTCGATTTGCGAATTACGAAGAAACTAGAAATACATGTTAATAATATTGAATTCTTTCCTAAACTATTCTAAATCAATTCGAGTATTTCATATAAAATTTTGCGGTGAAATAAAGCTTGTAATTCAACGAAAGGTGAAATGCGTTTTTCGTCCCCGAACTTCGTCTTGCAACTAGAGCGGTGCCGAGCATGACTTCAAAGCGTAATGGAATGCTAGACATCCCATTGTAACGCCTTGAACCCAAACATGTGTTTGCATGAATCACGAAGAGTTGCCACTCCATCTCTGTAACACCTCCCTGTTCTGATTAAGTCTGCCTCCTTCAATAGACTGAAGATTCTTGCAGACTGGTGCTATTTACATTAGAATACAATTTATTTACAGATATTTACAAGCACATAGAAAATTTGACGAAAATAACTAGCCACTGTGATCAACCGTTAGACAGTTTTGAAATGATCCCACAGATGGCGCTGAAACAATTTCTGACGACAGGGAATTCCAGTTCCTTACAGTTCTTGGGAAGAACGAATGGCGATGCGATTCAGTTCTCGAATATGGTACCCGATAGGAGTGTGGTTGCGAGGCTCTCGTCAACTGAGTAGCCTGTTTGATAATATAGTCCTGTGCTGAAAGAGGAGTAAGATTATTGTGTATTTTGTACGAGCCTGTCATTTTCTCTGCGCTGTTCCAGTGGTCCAATCAAGTTCTTGTAGCATTTTGGTGACACTCATTTTGATTTCCACAACATAGCATCATTCGTCCTCCCTTTCTTCTCGGAAGGACTCCCCAATGTCCCTCGACTAATTTAACCCTAACTAGGCCGGGCTATGTAGGTAGTTGATAGGGGGGGGGGGGGGACCTGGGAGGCCCCCCTCCAGATCTCGGCCGTCGACCGCGCGATTGAAAATTGGCACACACATTGCCTATGATGTAATCTAAAATACCATGAAGTTATTTTTTCAAAATATCATCATTCATGCTAAATTATGCTAATTTATGCATGATGACGCATAAAATCAGATTATTTGGTATAAATCACAAAATAAAGCTCAAAACAGGCACATTTTTTTTTTGTGTAGATATTCTTTTTAGTGTCCTTAGCAAATGTAGGTCCTAATGAAAAAAATTGTGTTATCAGAAAAAATTCTTACCGGGGTAAGTATTTTATTTTTTTTTTGGAATTTAAGATGTATTTCTTTGTTTTTTCGACTTTATGTTTTTCATTGTTTTTTCGATGAAATTTGTCCACGACATCGCTCCGAACAAGGAAATATGTTATTCATTGATTTTAATCTATAAAACACCCAAATAATCATGCTTTTATGAAATTTGCCTGTAAGCATAGTTTGCATTGAAATTGTACACGAATTACTGTTTTTGAGTAATTTTTTGTCTGACATGCATGTACATATTTATGCGTAACTTCGGAACCGCGCGCCCGGGCGTCGCAAATTTGGTGTCAAAAGATGCGGGAGACTCGAAAGAAAAAAGTCATGAAACGTCGCGGCGATAGCTTTTTGCAATTGCGATACATCGCGCGGAACGTCCAGGGGGGCCTCTGAGGCCCCCCCCGGCCTAGTTAAGGTTAACGGCCAATTTAACCATAAATACAACCCTACCAGGGTACCTAACTCTACATAAACCTAACCCTATCCCTACGAACTACCCTTGCTTGCTATTTCATTTGTTGATGCACGGGTGCACGCGCACTGCGGTGGGGCCTATTTCACGATTTTGCCCATCTGAACTCTTTCCAAATTTTTAGTCAATCTTAAAATTAAGTTGGACTTCGTGAAACACCCCCACAGCCCAGGCCCAGGCCCCTCATCCCCAGCACCCCGCTTTGCCCTTGGTCGTTTTGGCTTTGGACATTTTACTTGTATAGGCCCTACTTCAACTTGTCATGCTTGTAGTAAGTTGTACTTGCCTACTCTACTACATAACAGTTTGTCCATTTTTAACTGCGACGAGCCAGCTCAGTACTAAACTGGTAATTCTCTTTCTGGCTGGAACACTAAACATGAATTATGAATTACATCAACACGCGGAATACTCACCAATAATGTTTGGGACGTACAAGAAAACAGATGTCATTTTTAACCCAACTGCCGCGTTTGGATGATAATGATGTACACTCACATGTTCTCTAGCTCATATGCACGTATTGTACTGTACATCCCCTACTGTATACGCACATATTGACCGATTCGGGTTCGTTGAGGGCAGCAGACATTTTATGGCACTGGGCGCAGCCATGAGCTCAAATTGCGGTGTCTCAGCCGACCCCCCCCTGCTCTCCCCCACCCCACGGGCAACATGCTTATCGCGCACCTGTAACAAAGGTTCGCGCACTAAGCAAGCATTCGCGCACTCAGTACGAGATGCCCATTGGCTAAAACAACCATGCATCAGTTTTTCATTCTGCGCGCGTGAGAGGGGTGGGGAGAGAGGAGGGGGGGTCGGATGATACACCGCAGTAATGGCGCTGCCCATGCCAAAAATACACATAGCGCGTCACAGAATCGGTCAATAGGCCTACTGCTTCGTAAACAAACTTGCAGACTTTGTATACCGCCCTCATTCGATCGCTGCGCTTTACGCTTGTACGATCATACCATAGGGCACGTCAAATCTCTCTGCGAAGAGGGCGACCGGTCGGGCGGGCCGGGGTTCGCTGGCACGGCACGGATATCCGGATGGCGTGTACTCCAGCCAGCTGCAGCAGTAGCGCCAGCGCAGCTTTGTACTGTACATTTGTACACATAGATATGTGTCATGATGTTTATTCCTACTGATACACACAGCTGTCTGCTGCATTCAGCTCAGCCACGCTGGAAGTATCTGCGAGCTCTGTAGACCAGCAACAGAAATAAGTTTCATAATTATTTACCGCTGTGATAATTCAAGTAAACTGAAAAGTGGGAACTGATTGCAATGCCGTTTGTCAAGGATCTCAGATTTGTGATTTCTATACCATTTTGCAACACATTTGGAATCAGCTCGGCTTCCTGGAATCTCGCCACGGTGCGGCACTGCTACTGTACTGCCTACTGGATGCTGTAACAGTAGACCTTGTGTATACTATTGTGCAAAACCTTCGACGTGATTGCCATAAAAATACGGAGCCACTAATGTGAATGTCTATTAAAGTCTAACTAATTTTCAGAAAACATTGATTCTTCATGGTTATTCAATGCCTGTTCTTCATCATGGAGAAGAAAAATCTCCCTAAATTGGGTGTTTTTATCCTTTGTCTGGCTCACACCTCCATCGTGTCTTGCTCAGCGCTTTCGTTACCGGAACCATGGAAGAGCCTCCCCGGACTTTCGGGCGACGAAATGTCCTACGTTCGGTCCCGATTCGAACGCGCCTCGTCCTCAGCTGCTACAGATATTGACACGACTTACTACCATAGCTACGACGATCTCACTAATCTTTTAGGCAAGTATGCTGTAGATTATCCTGACATCTCACGTCTTTCGAGCATTGGTCAGAGTGTTAGAGGGAAGGAACTCTGGGTTATGCAGATCACAGATAACCCTGATATTGTAGAAAGTGAGGAACCATGGTTCAAATATGTTGGAAACATGCATGGAAATGAAGTAATCGGACGACAAATCTTGATTTACCTGATTGAGTATCTTCTTCAAAATTACGGAAAGGACAAGCGGGTCACACGACTTGTGAACAACACAAACATCTTCATCATGCCAACTATGAATCCGGACGGATTCGCCACTGCCACTGTGGGAGACTGCAATGGGGTGTATGGCCGATCAAACGCAAATAATGTGGATCTCAATCGCAACTTCCCGGACCAGTTCCACACACGAACAGGAGACAAATGGAAGGGCCGCCAGCCGGAGACAGAACTGATGATGAGGTGGATTGAGGACAACCCATTTGTACTGTCTGCGAACCTGCACGGGGGGAGCCTGGTGGCGAGCTACCCCTTTGACGATTCCCGACCGGGCCGCGGCCGCACACAGGCAAAGTACAGCAAGTCTCCAGACGACACCCTGTTCCAGGAACTGGCCAGAACGTACGCAAACAATCACCGTACAATGCATAGCACGACCGGTTGTCCCGGCTATGCCAATGAAGCATTTCCTGGTGGGATCACCAATGGAGCAGCGTGGTATGATGTTCCAGGTAAAGGCAACATCCAGAGTTTTATATAGTCAGCATTAAAGGGAACACAAACCCAAAGAGCAATGTGGATTGAGTGAAAGCAGCAACATTAGTAGAACACATCAGTGAAAGTTTGAGGAAAATCGGACAATCGATGCAAAAGTTATGAATTTTTAAAGTTTTGGTGTTGGAACTGCTGGATGAGGAGACTACTAGAGGTTATGATGTATGAGTGGACAACAATATAAAGAAAATATAAAGGAAATTCAACAAAAATTCACTTTTTTAGCATTATGAAAGAGCACTTGACTAACCGCTCTCAGAAAGCTGGGGGAATAATTGCTACCCTTCACATATGTCAGTATCAAGTTGATGGAATTTGTAATTTTCGTGAAAAATTATTTTTTGTGGAATTCTCTTTGTATTTTCTTTATATTGTTGTCCACTCAAACGTCATATTAACCTCTAGTAGTCTCCTCATCCAGCGGTTCCAACACCAAAAATTTAAAAATTCATAACTTTTGCATCGATTGTCGGATTTTCTTCAAACTTTCACTGATGAGTTCTACTAATGATGCTGCTTTCACTCAATCCACATTGCTCTTTGGGTTTACCTTCCCTTTAAATATAGCAGATAATGTGGTGTTTTCCGTATGATGTAAGTTTTTCCAGATTTAACGATAAATTATAGAACACATCATAGTTCTAGATGCATTCAGTCTTAACCTCAGTGCTATAAATGAAACTACATGAGAGAACTTTGTTTTCTTTTAGATGAAATGGTTTGAAAGAAAGTGTACAAGGGATAAAGATTTCGTAAACTTTTAATCAGATGGACACGAAGCCTACTTATAAAGTACATGTACAGTATGTGTGGTTTGCATAGAGTTGAATTCTTGCAGGCCACTTTTTGCATGAGTGGAAATCAATGTAAATTGAGTGAATGTAGCTATGATAGCATTTATGACCCCTCATACAGCTGTATGATGTGCTCAATCAGGTGATGACATTTAGGGAATTCTTGGGTATATCCCACCAAATGATACTCTACAAGATAAAATGTGAAGTGTTTCACTCGTGTTTCTGTGTCATTAACAAATCAAGGTAAGTATTAAAATGATAGGCTTTGGAATATCCCATGTTTCTTGTCATTCATTCCATTATGTTTATTTTCCAGGAGGGATGCAGGACTTTAATTACCTCAACAGCAACTGTTTTGAAATCACAGTGGAGTTATCATGCTGCAAGTATCCCTTGGTTGCACAGCTTGCCCCAGAGTGGCATAACAACAGGGAAGCCCTCATAGCATACATGGAAAAGGTGAGAATTTTCCAGTCTCACATTAAAGGACAAGTCCACCTTCATATACATGTGGATTGAGTGAATGCAACAGTATTAGTAGAACACAACAGTGAAAATTTGGGGAAAATCGGACAATCCATTCAAAGGTTATGAATCTTTAAAATATCTGTGCAGTCACTGCTGGATGAGAAGACTACTACAGTGTATGATGTCACATGTGTACAACGATATAAGGAAAATAAAAAGAGAATTTCAAAAAATTCTACTTTGTGAATAAAGTGCACATTTCTTCGACTTGTTACTGATGTATGTTAAAGGGGATGGTTAGTAACCGATCAGTGGGAATCAGTGGGAATGCTGAGGGATGATTGTTCCAATCCTTGTGGGATTCATTTAAGAGTATATTATATATCTTCCGTTGTGTGAAAATTATTTGCTTGATAACGGTCTCATATTCAAGTAATGTGCAGATTAATGCCCCGTCACTCACCAGGCACGCTAACCTGGAAACATTAAACTGCACATTTCTTGAATATGAGACCATTCTGAAGCAAATAATTTTCACACAAGAGTAGATATATAATGTACTCTTAAATGAATCCCACAAGGATTGGAACAGTCATCTCTCAGCATTCCCACTGATTCCCACTGATCGGTTACTAGCCATCCCCTTTAAGGGTAATACTATTCCCCCCTGCCTTCTGAAAGAGAAAAGATGAGTATTCTTTTGTTATGCGAGAAAGGGTATGTTGATATTTCTCTATTTTTTCTTTATATCGTTGTACACATGTGACATCACGAGCTATAGTAGTCTTCTCATCCAGCCGTGACTGAGCAGAAATTTCAAGAATTCATAACTTTTGAACGGATTGTCCGATTTTCCTCAAACTCTCACTGATGTGTTCTACTAATATTGAGCACTGCATTCACTCAACCCACATGTCTATGGAGGTGAACTTATCCTTTAATTGAGGCAAATTAATAGACATTAGGGCTTAACACTTTCATGGTTTTTAACTTCACTGTAAAAAGCAGTCTCTAAACTTTAGTGTGCCCTTTGATGCACTTTTATAGATCTTTATTCAAACTTGCCAAGCTGTGAAAGTGGCATTTGCAGTAAGATGTGTGCTACACCCTTACATGCTAAATTTATTGATCAACTTGATCACTGTGTTTATATTCAGTTCAAATAAAACACATTTTGTTGTTGTTT
This sequence comes from Diadema setosum, assembly GCF_964275005.1. NCBI lineage: Eukaryota > Metazoa > Echinodermata > Echinoidea > Diadematoida > Diadematidae > Diadema > Diadema setosum. Next base: position 43,939,219 of record NC_092688.1, on the reverse strand, counting down.
TATTTTTTTACCATCACAATCTTTAACAAGACAGGGGAGATGGTGTTGTGTGTGTGTGTGTGTGTGTGTGTGTGTGTGCACATTGTGTTCAAGGGTAATGATTTTCTACATGAGCAACCTTGTCAGCAAATAGTTGTTTCACCAGCTGCTAGACCAGCTGATACTAAATGAGTTTCTTAGTGACATATCCTCCTGTCTAAACTATTCCTCACTCAGTCAAAGGCAAAGCCTGTAAATCCAGACAGTGTCGCAGTTAATAAACAAAGGTTGTTCAAAAGCAAAAGGATCACAAGATACAATGTACCTCCCCCCCCCCCCCCATGCTATGACAATTGCTGATCACAGCCAACTACGAAAGAAAGGACACATGTTAGCAACTTGTCATATGCTGATTGGCCAATGAAACAAAAAAGAACAAAGAAAAAATACAGCCGTCTCGGCATTCCATTGTTTTGCTAATGAGCCAATCTGAACTGAGAAATTGATGAGGATGAGGAAATATTCACCATAAGTGACATCTGATATTGCTAGGGCTTGAAGCTTACAGTCTCACTTACGCATGTATGACAGTGCATGACCATTCATATTGGAATTATATTATACCCAAGCATCAATTGTGAACAGCACTGAAACAAGACTCTGTTATAATGTGCATCCTTTTGTAATGGCACCGTAAAGCCATGGTGCATTCAGCTTTTTCTTTATTATAACCCTCTGTGTGCATTGAGTGCAGATAAGTACAGAAAACCCTACATCATTAAACACACTCTCTAAAGTTCCTTGTACAAAAAAGGGTTAAGGCAATGCCACTTCCTGGCTCATCATTTCCTGTCTTTTGTCCTTCCAGCTCTTCTTTCAGTCTTAAAGCTCTTTACCATGGGCATCCTGGTTATCTGTACTATCAGTGACAAAATATCAAGATGTTAGTGCTGAGAGAGTGAATGTAAGTTTAGCTGGAAAGGTTCACATGCGTGTGCACACACACACACAATGGATACCAGCAGTCTATGTACAGGCTACAACAAAGTGACTAAATGCTAACTCTTTCCTTCCCCCCCCCCCTTCAAATAAGGAAAGCAGTCCCAAAGTTTTGTATCATGTACACTGTAGTTACTGTCAATGTAAATGTTGATAACTTACTCATTGTCTACTATACAGTGTTGGAGTCATGCATGGAGGTAGACAAGCAAAGTAAATTCTCTGCACTTTATGTCAATTAAGAATTAGAAAAAAAAAATTGACCGTAAAGATGTTTACAATTTTTTTTTTTTTTTTTTTTTATTTTATTTTTTTTTTACTGTTGTTGAGGTACAAATCCCGAGCAAGTTATGGAGGGATGTCTTGTAGACTGAAATGTGAAGGTAGTGACTTAAGCAATCATTTACACAGAGTGTAGATCAACAGGGGTTGAATTGACCAATTCCACCTCACTTCCACCTTTTAGAAGGCCAAGTTGATACAATCATATCATTGTTAATATTCTAGATGGATTGTAAGTTGCTCTCTTCCCTTAAAGTGTTAATGAATAAAATCAGATAAAGTTGCCACTTGGCATCATGTCCAAAGGAAAAACAATCCTACTGTGAACCTTAAATGACATTTGAAATGTCTGAGTTGGGATATATGGTCCGTTTTGTTTTGTTCTTAATTTCTTTCCAGCAAATTGAGAAGATTGCAAATTATTTGATTTACATCACTACAGTATTCATGTATTGAATAAAATGGGATTCAGCCATGATCACTGATATCTGTAGTTGAGAAATATAGTAATTCACTATGAAATAGGCCTACTACTTCCCATTCATGATACATGGCAGCACTAATGCATTGGTTTTCCAAAAGGATATGGTCTTCCTTTCAGCCAAAACCAAAGGAATCGAAGAAAAATAGGATGAAATTCCTCTTATTTCCCGTTATGTTGCACATAATGTGCTTGTGAAAATACCACACCTACTCTTCATAGAGACAATGGAACAAAATTCTTTGCCCTTCTGTATTCTTGATGGTGTCATGAAAATGTGGTAAGTTAGATTGATAAAGGCTATCAGCATCCCTTTTGCTTTAGCTGCAAATGCTGCATTTTTCTTCCAAGACAAAGAAAAAAAATAGTCGTCTTCGAGTTTCCCAGTGTTGCAGTGATAGCAAGTTTTCATGCTGTGACTATATTTCTTGGTGATGATGATGTTGTCATATCAAATTACAATCTATAAAAGTAGCATACTGTAAAACCTGAAACATTCCTGACATGAAACTTCTGCAAATTGCCACTGGAATTCAGTACAATATGAAGAGAAACACTTTCGCAAATCTTGGCTCATCGCGAAAGTTTCATGCATGTGAAAAATTCTGGTTTTACAGTATCTCAGATGATTGTACACTAGTAGAATGGAGAATTTTTCCAACAACAGACAGCATGTACAGTACAATACTTCACAACTGTGTGATTAAAGTACAATTTGCCTTCACTAAGGGTTTTTATTGTTTGGATAAAATAATTCCTTCTCTTCCATCCTAAGTGCTACAGGAATTTTGCATTGATCCTGAGTACTCTTGAGACAAAATCAATGTGTTTGACCTTTAAAGGATTGTTTGTAAGGCAGCCAGTTGCATTGGGCTAATTCCTGTGTTTACTCACATTATTGTATGCAGCTGCTCATGCAGCTAATATTGCAAAATCATTGATAGTCTTCCTTTCAGATGCAGTCACATTTTTTTTTCAACTTTTGAATTTTACAAATGTCAAAATTTGAAGTAATTGTATTTTCCCCAACTTCTATGAATCTTTTATTTTGAATGAGGTGCAATACAATTGTAGATGAGTGCAAAGTAAATGGCTTTAAAATTTATCTTTGCTCCATTCTTTCAGAGTGGTGGAATCAGAAAAGAGCCTGGGAGTGGTGGGGCATCCATGATGAAAGTATTCCATGCACCCTTGGTGCAGTAGTGATTCTGAATGTATTGCTCTAATGTTTAGTAAAGAATGTTTAAAGGGATTGTGTGGTTTTGGTTGAGACCTAACTTCAGGATTCTAATATTTGTTGGTGAGATAGTGGAAAACCGCTCATGAAATATGAAAGACCATGTAATTCCAAGAGGGATTCAACTTTTATTTGATGAAGATTGGTTTTAAAATGGCTGAGATATCCAAAACAGCATTCCTAATAAATGGTGGGACCCACCTAGTTATTAGGATTGCTTTTGTTTTACTTTGTTTTGGATGTCTCAGCAATTCCAATAAACTTTCAATTCCTCTTGAAATGGTATGATCTGTACTAATTCAGAAGTGGTTTCTTGGTATCTCCCAAAAAGCTGAAAGTCCAATTCTCATCTCCACCAATACTATACAATCACTTTTAGCTGTTATACTATCTTTGTCATGTGAGTTTGACTCTTGCCCTGGCATCGGCAACTTTGTGTGGCACACTGCATGAGATTTTACTGTTATTTGATAAGGAGAGGTTGTAAGAGGGTGAATTGCCATAGCTTCACTGAAGACACAAGTGCATGCCTCTGCAGTCCCTCATCTTGTGTAAATTTCACCCACAGATTTGAATTTATTCTAACCTCAAGATGTTGACCAGGGCACATCCATTGTTTGTAAGTTGATATCAAATGTGGAGTCAATCGTTGAGAGTTCTGCATATATTGGCTGAAGGACTTCAGCACAAAAATGCTCTCTGAAGTGTGACTCCCTTTGATTCTAGCTGCTACGTTTTGCTTCATTGAGCTCTTATTTTTTGCATGTTTTTGTTCAAAATACTTGGAGAAGTGATTACTTACTCTATCTCTTCACAGACTCTGCATTGCTGATTGACAGTTACTTTGAGCAGATTACAGCATCCTATTAAAAGTGTGAGGTGGATGTTTAGAAATTGCAGTTCTACTGACATCTTTAAATTCTTATCACAACCAGTTATCATGCGTTTTGAGAGGAAGCGACCAGTTAGTGGTGATTAATATTCCCCAAAATTAAAGTGTTTCAAAAAAGAAAAAAAGAGAGAGAGAACCTTGGGTTTTAGCAGACTTAGTCCAAATCAGACAATATTTGTAATTTGTCTAAAGATTGACAGCATGATCATGTCTTTCTCTCTTGCCTTGTAGAGATGTAGGATTTCATGAAGTACTTGAGACCAGATGTGCAAACCACAGATAATACTGTACTTGGCAAAGATTGAAACTTTGACGTTCAGTTGCAACACTTTTTTATGGTTGATTTGCAGCTTGTTGCTGCAGATTAATGGAAGGAAACACAAGTTCAGTGCCAGGGATGGATTATGTCTTCATAACAACTTAGAGCAGCATAATTCTAGGATGATGAATCACTTTTTTCCCATAAATCAGACTTGGAATGTGTGCCTGACTTCAGTTTAGATTGTTTAGACTGAACATTGCAGCTCAGTTCCCCCTTTTTTCCTCTTACAACTGTATTGTATATTTACCTTCGTTAATTGATATTTGCCTTCATTAATTGTAAGCACTGTTTGTTATTATTTTAAACTGAGATGCTCCTCTTTGTCAACAATATACATGGAGCTGAAATTTCTGGAGAATTTTCTTTTATTCCAGCTGCTCATAAATTGGTGAGGATTTCTCTAAAGTTTTAATTGTCTTTTGTCTTGGTCCCATGTGTATTTTACATTATAAATTTATATCAAGTATTCCTGTTTGGACTGATGCTTTTGTGATTTCCTATTTCCAACCATGTAATGAATATTTCCTTGAATAATTCGTTCACCTTTTAGAGGGAATGTTGGGACTTTCTGTTTCATATATTATTTTATCATGGAAGATTTGTTTTCCTTCACAATATCACCTTTTTCCATGGGGTTTATGTGTCATAATTGTTTGAATTTATCATTAACAAGTATTTTCACAGCATTTTATCAATTTCTAACATACAACATATAACATACAACCGTCTTGTGCTGTCAGTAAATGTTAAAGCAATGACAAAAGGAAATTAGAATTCCAGTTACTCATACTTTGGAATAGTATATAGATGAACATATAGAAGATGATCATTGATTAACCTTATTTATAAAGATTCGCTGGGAGCTGGGGAATCACATGCTCCACTGTAATCTTGTGCATTCCTGTGAACTATTGCAGTGTGCATTTCATGGCATAAGATCATTTAATTACCTTAAAAGCAGCACAATTAATGAGATCTAAATTACACCCAAAATGAGACACAAGGATAATGTCATCAGCTTCAGGGACGGGATGCCACAGTCGCTCATTCGACTGCAAATGAGCTGATTAGCGCTGCGTTGTCAGAAGACGACAAGGGGAGAATACCAAGGAGATCCCCATCTGTCATCTGCTTCCTATTTGAGATGGCAATCGACTCGTCACGGCCGCTGACAGCGCCTCTCGGCTAAGTGGCAGGTGTGACTTCTGCAATGTAGTATGAAAGTTGGGGGGGGGGGGATACAACCAGTCACACAGCCATGCATTGTACAAGATGTGGAGGGAAAATTTTCTCCTTGGCAATCATGAATCATCAAGATCTCATGCTTATCATTTCTAGATGGTGATACTCTGTAGCATTTCTAACGGTTCAGAATCTTATCCATTGTGTGAATGAAGTTACAAGTTGTGCTACTTTATGACAGAAAAGTGTCGATTGGCTTTTCTGTGGGTTTTTTTTTTATTGTACAAGTCAGAAAGGCTGCTGCTTCTGTTGCAAATCTCATGACATTCTTGGCAATGCATTTTCCTACATTTATTTTTACCTAAGATTGAATGTGACATGTCATTCAATACAATAGACATTGAACACCAACAAATTTTATGCTCAGGTGAGATGGACCAGCAATGATGTTGACAAATAATCTATAAAATTCAATGTAGACCTTTGCGTAAACCCATTCATGTTCACTGAGAAATATTAGGCTTCCTGAGTATACTGTAAATGTGGATATTTTCGCGCGACTAATTTTTTGCGCTTGGCTGGGTTAGAAGAGTTTCGTGTGTTTTTAATTCCGCGGAATCAAGACATCAACTACTGGAACATATGGCAAGCAAAAATATTCGCATGCTTTTATTTTCGCGCTAGCTTCTGGTTGCGCAAAATGCGTGAGAATTTCAACACTGCGAGAATTTCCACTTTTACAGTTTTATGATGATATGTGACCCGCTACAACAAAAAAGGTCCTAAAGTCACGCACGGTCGAAGCCGTGAAAATCGAGTTTGAAGTCAGAGCATTAAAATAGGTAAAAACTTACGTTTTTCTGATTTTGATATATTATTGGAGTCTAACATGTCTTCTATCATCTGTCGAAATTTTGAAGCAAAATGATCAAAGGAAAGACCAACAAATAGCGTTTTTCTGAGCCATGTTTTTTGGCGTTTCAACGAAGCAGAAACTGGTTCGAAAATTTGGATTGAGCGCCACAGATAGGTTCCGCCCCTAACAACGACCAGAGTGATCTCATTGGTCAGTTTGCTGCTTGCTGCTAACCAAAGCGTGAAGCTCGCACAATGCCCAGTCGACTGGTGCGTGCGGGCGGGGTGCGCTATGCTCAGCCGCTTCTCACATCCTGGTCACTGATTGGTTGGTGAGGAGACCGCCGACGCTGATGTGCTTGAATGAACTCTTCGGGGGTTGCTAGGGCTTACCTTCTATTGTCCAGAGGTGAAAACTGACTTGCGTGTCCATTGATCGCGATTGCGTCGAAAGGAAGACTTTTAGGGCGCTTTTCTCGAAACAGTGATTTTCCAGACGTCTCGACATGCTCTCTTTTAAACATCGATATCTCCGCAGCCGATTATTTTTATAAAATGTGTTATATATCAATCTAAAGCAGAAAGATTAGGGGATTATATCATGCAATTTTCAAATAATCGACCTCGCCCGACTTTAGGATCATTTTGTTGTAGCGGGTCACATATAGTAATACTTATCAAACATTTCTTGAGAGGGAGGTTGTGTAGAATTATGATTCAGAAAGTTGTTATCATGAAGGATGGGGGTCAAATCCATTTCTTCCTGAAGGTAATGTGAAATCCAACAAAGAATCTCTGCATTTTTTTTTATTTTTTTTTTTTTGGGGGGGGGGAGGGGAGGAGATATGGAAGGGAGTGGTTTTCCGAACCATGAGGAGGTGAAAGAAGGAGAAGGGGTAGCCTCCAGAATATTTTAAAAAGTCTGAAAAAATACTGTAGTTAAACTACAGTCCATTTTCTTTTCTTTTCTTTTTCATGTCAGAGTGCAATATGTAAGGAAGCCAGGAAGTAAGATACCACTGGTTTACAATTCAGTCGTTATGGTCAGTCAAATGTGGCCTGTTGAATTGCTCATTTTTTTATTTATTTATTTCTTTTAATGAAAATGGTATTTGTAAAATACCACACTATTTGTTTACCTGATGTATTTTGAGTGATACAATGGCTTAACTCACCTCTACTCACAATAGATCTCCAATGGGGCTGTTGAAAGATTTATTGGCTTTTTGCCATGCAACAGTGATTGAAGTATTATGGGGGAGTCAGTGCTCAGAGTCAGGATATTGCAGAAATGGTTTTTTGTACTGAATGCTTTAATATTGTATATACATTTTGAAGCAAATCAAATGATATCAAGTCATTGGCCATCACAACAGTCGTGTTAAAGCCAGTTACAGATGAGGAAAGGGCTAGATATCTAGATTAATCTCTTTGTTTCCATCAGATATTCATGTATCATATGCATACATACAATTTGTATTTCAGGCACCCTTTCTACTAGGCACAGAACATGCACATTTCAGGCAACAGGGTTACATTTTGTATGTGTCCCACTTGAATAAAAAAGGTACTATGCCATTATTTATTTGATTCAGTGAAATGATGGAAGTGAAATCAGGTAAAATATTATTTATGGGACAAGATGTGTCCTTTTATGAACTGACAGATTCATGTTGCTTTTGTTTGGTTTTGTTTTGTGAGTTCTATTTTGTTTTTGATGGAAGATCCAGATTATTCCATCCTTTGGTGCAGCTATTGTAAGTTTGCCATCGCATGTGTGATATCAATTGACTGGTATTTTGGGGTTATGATTTCCAGATCCGGAAAAAGGTTTAGCCTGGGGCCAGATGTAGTGATTGATAGATATCTATACTATATCTAGAGCAATTTGAATGTACCGGTACTAAGTAACTGTGGGAGAAGGGAGATGGATCTCACAGGAACAGCCAATGAAATGTTACTGTCGTGAAGTTCGAACTTACAGCTGTAAGTCGAAGGGCACAACATAAGTCTTTCATATGATGCAGCATTCGCAGAACACAGTCACTCTTCCTGCGAAAACGATACAGTGTACATAATTGCACGTATCACTGAGGAAGTACTGGTGCACAGATGATATAGAACAAGAGGTTATACCGCACATGGGATCATGCTCTTGAGCACAACCAGGGTGTCAACGGCATGCCAATTTAAGGAGACTTGGCTAAATTTACACCGCATTATTCCTCGGGGGATCAAAGCACTTCTCTTTGGCCAGTCCCCGACTGCTCAGCTCGCATCCCAGTCGATGCGTACGGGAGCTTTTTTTGGGCAGACATGTTCAAATGTCACAAGACTGAAGACTTTCCTGTCTCGTGCAGATGGTAAAAGAGGAAGTAGCCGTGTTTTTGCAAGTGCCTGTAAAATCCCGGAGAATCGAACCTGCTTCGTATGACTAAAAGAATTACATTGAATCATATTTCAAGGAAAATAAACAAGGAGGGGAGATGATACTCTGTGACATATAATAAACATAGATGATGAGAGGAGAAAGGGGACCCCAGAAGACCAGGGAGGTACAAGAGGGGTTCTCTCTCACACCTCTCTGCATGGGACGCTCTTCAAGCTGTTTAAACTGATATTAATGTTTTGTTCACTTTTGTACAGTACCACCTCTCCGATTCAATATAAATCTCTGCAGATTCCTGGTTTCAAATGTGCAGTTTAAGTCATAAAAAAAAACCCAACAAACATTCTCTTACAGGTAAAATTTTCATTGACTTTGAACTCCTGCCATGTACTAACAATAAGACATGGAGTTGCTGGTTCTTTTGTGATTTTCTCTTACTCTGTAGAGACATGTATATAAACTGAAATGAATGAAAATTTTAATAACTTCTCATAAAAAGGCTTAGATTTATTTTGCACACATCTTTTCAATAGTATACGTGTATATAGGAGGAGGTAGCAAGTGATATATTCTTGACAGGGGCAACTATTTGACCCGCAGCCATGACCATAAACCACGAACATATCCCATAATGCATTGCAATGAGGTCTTCTGCTTCACAGTCCGGGACCCTGTTACATGAAAACTTGCTTTTGAAATTGATGCAGCTTGTATTTCAGTCAATCAAAAGTTGAGCATATTGGAACTTAAATGTGTTTATCGTAATCGAGTTTTATATGTATATAATTTGCATTCACTGTGGTATTCTGGGCCCTGTTGCATAAAAGCTGAGATCAAACATCTGTCAAAAGATGAAACATTCAATTCTCTGAATACTCAATTTTGATCTGACTTATATTACATTTTCTGACTTATGTTGGATTATGATCTTGTCATAGAACAGGACCCTGGTGATGAGGGGAGTGATGTCCACTGGAAAAAAAAAAGAACAATTATACGTAGATTATGAATCAAACTTGTGCGTATAGTTTATAGCGAATCTAGTGTCTGTATGGCAGTGCAGCTGTCTGTCTGTCTGTCTGTCTGTCTCTCAGTCTGTCTGTCTGTCTGTCTCTCAGTCTCTCTTGCTCTCTTGCTCACTGTCTGTAGCTCCCTTTCACTCTCCTTGTATATCATCCTTACCCAGGAAATAATGCATTATTTCTCGAGTCAATGTCGAGTTGTCACTCATCGATCAGACGTGAGGGCACAATCTATGGCAGTTCGAAATGTGAGAACCCATATGTTGGCCTCGAAGTACAGCCACTTCGTAGGTTAGATGATATGTGTCAAGGAATGCACTCGTTATATACAGTACATGCACACGTATTGTGAAGTACGTACAATGTAGGTCCGGGTCATGTGCAGAAATATGTTTCTCTATAACATAACCAAACAAAAAAGTAAGTTGTAAAAGTACAGTGTAGTATAGATTTAACTTTGTAGTCATTGCTGATAGTAACTGACAATATTCAGACTGCAATTGCATGTTATTAGAAAAAAAAAAAAAAACATGCAAAGGATCAAGGATATCAGGGATCAGTCCAAATGTTCTGTCAATAACCTTTTCACTTTTCACTGTTTTCAGCTTCCTCTAGGCTCATGTTCAAAGAGCTACATTGTACTAGTATTATACACAGCTGCTGTATGCTTTAGTGTTGAAAGGCAAGGATCCCTGCTATGGAGCAAAAATCAGTCTGCCCTGAATGTCACTTATATGCTGCCATATATCATCATACATGAAAAATCGTATTGCTTCAGACTGATCTGCCCCCCCCCCCTCCATCTTCATCACAACCCCATCCCAACCCCAACCTCTGAATTTGGTTAACAGGGACATTTTTTTGGTTTTTTTTTTGTTTTTTTGTGGCATACATGTTGCATGTGAACATCATAAATATGAAGCTATGCTGATATGTTGATTCATATCATAACATAGTAAACTAAAGTTGGTTTATTGCCTATGATGTGTAGATTTATATTAAAATGTGTTTTGCTTTTCTTGTGTTTTTTTTTTTTTTGTTTGTTTTGTTCGGTTTTGCTGATGCTCCTCCTTGATTTTACTCAAACTTTGATAATTTACTGAGAGAAAAATCTTGGCATGAAAGAGAGTATAAGTGCATTATCTGAAATGCATGTAAATTATGATTCCAGCAAAATCTTGCCATGAGATTCTAAACCACTTCCTCCATGAAATATTGCACTGATTGTCTCTGTAGTACCGGTACTATTTTCATACATCCCTCCTGTAAACAGAATGAGGAAATTCGGTATAACATATCCGATTCGTCTTGTGAGTGTGATGCGATGAACGCAAAAAGTGCAATACTTGTGCATTTGGTATACCATCAAATTAACAAGCATGAGGATATAAGTGTATTTAATCTGAAACACATGTAGATAATGATTCCAGCAAAATCTTGGCATGAGATTCTAAACCACTTCCTCTATTAAATATACTTGTACCGTATCCAGGCAATTACCCCCCTCATCATTGATTTGTCTGATTTTTCTCAAATTATCTTTTAACAAATTAGAAATTTTATCCAAACATTCAAGATAATTGTATATTAATCAGGCTTCAATGTGAAACTCACCAGAGAGGACAAAGTTCAGCAAAATGCTCACAAATTGATTACATTGCAGCTGTAATAAATGTCATCTGCAAAGCATTAGGAGTGACTATTGATTGGCTATTTGAACATACGTCTTTTTGTAAATTTACTCTGCCGGAGCATTTGCCTCCTTTTGTAGGTACACTTGTGTTGATCACGTATCAAATCACAATTAAAGTTCACATTACATTGTAAAAAGGGAATTTATTTATTTATTTTTTTTTTTAGTATCAGGGAAATGTTATGGGCCGGAGAAAGGGGGTAGCTTCAAAATGAAAATTGTGAAGATGCACTTTCTTGTTTGTTTTGCGAGTATGAAGCAAAACACAAAATTAGATTTTAATTTTCATTCAGTTGCAACAAAATCAAAGTCAAAGTGTCTATGTTGTCTTTTTAAGTAGTTAGTTCAGTGTTAGAATTGCAATTACCGGTACCATTCACTTGTTTTGCCCATTCTTATTGTATTTATTTATTTATTTTTTTTTTTTTGTAAATCCTGTTCCAATTCATTGTAGCTAGGGAAACAAAGTTTTATAAAATTACCAGTTATCAGCCGCTGGAAATTTAAAATCTGAATTTGAAGCTTGACTCTCAAAGTTTAGCAAGACACAGCAGCAGTCATATTAATTTCATAATAGTATTATATGTAGTAGTAGTAGTAGTGGTAGTAGTAGTAGTAGTAGTAGTAGTAGTAGTAGTAGTGGTAGTTGTTTTAGCAGTAGTAGTAGCAGCAGCAGTAGTAATAATAATAGAAGTAGTAATAATAATAATGGAAGTAGTAGCTACTGTAGTAGATGACATAATATTAGGAGTACATGTAGTATAATTAAGATTATGAGAAATAGTACAGTGGTTAGTGTGATAGTGGTAGTAGAAATTGTCCAAGTGATAGTAGTAGTATTTAGTAGTACTAGTAGTAGAAGTAGTAGTAGTAGTAGTAGTAGTAGTAGTAGTAGTAGTAGTAGTAGTAGTAGAAGAAGTAGTAGTAGTAGTAGTAGTAGTAGTAGTAGTAGTAGTAGTAGTAGTAGTAGTAGTAATTATCACTAGTAGCAGTAGAAGTAGTAGCAGGAGTAGTAGTTGCTGTTGTAGTAGAGGTAGAAGTACATGATTATGGCAGTGATGGTAATGGTGATATGAAACAGTAGCACACTGCATACTGTGTACATATCATCGTAATTCAGAGTCTAATATGCACATCTTATGGGAGTGATGACATTTGGAGCTATCTTCAACATTATCTGTCACACATTAGCCCGCTGGAAACTGCCAAAACAGAACTTAAAAGAAAATAAAAACAAATATAGACATTCCTCAAACCCAGCAGTCACATTGAGCTTCCCTGCAGCTTTTGGCTGAATCTGATTATAGAGGCGTTAAACCTGATTTGTAGGCATGGGATGGGGGGGGGGGGGGGGTTCATCCCTCTCTATGAATTCCCTAACTTCGGTTGAACCCAGTGAGTCAAAAAGGGAAGCAAATGTTTTGTCATAAAATTTTATCCAGAGGGCAATTCTCTAAAAATTTGCATTCTAATGACAGATTATCAAGGCACATTACATTAAAAAGAAATGAAAAAACAAAAAACTGTAGCATAACACACACACACACCACATACACACCACAAAGTTAGCTTTAAACTATAGAATCACCTTCAGTGCCCTCAAGGCATGTCTGTGTGAGCAGACTGTACAAATATCAGCAATATACATTATGCATCACTGGCCCAGTACAGGATGTTAATGTGGAGCAGTACTAATTGTGTATTTGATCGAAAAAAAGTGAATGTGGAGCAGGACAAATTGTGTATTTCGATTGAAGAAAAGTCGAGCAGATAAGTTTTGAATGACAAATCATGCATATTCCAACACATTTTTGATCATGCAATTCTGATTTCATCAGAGTGCCAGCACAGATACAAGAATGTTGAAATCACGCAATTTTTACTATATTTCTATATTTGAAATAAAAAAGGAAAGACAATGACTATAAATGGAACAAATGAATATTTTGCATATTTTATTGAAACAGTGATATTGGCAATCACATTTCAAATGAGGTAAGGTTGTGACATCATGGCCTTACAAGTCACCGTAGGTCCAATACAGATCTTCAATTAATTTCTATTTTAATACTAAATAAATGAAAATAAACACTTGTATCATTTGGTATCATGAATATCTTTTTGTATTGATTATGACTTTTTTGGGGGAAAATGGTTGTAGTTGCAATATCATCACCCAAAACATGTTTTTATGGTAAATTTGTGCACAAACTAACAAAACAAATTATGAGTAATTGACTTTTTCACCTCAGCTTATTTGCATATTACGTGTACATGCCGGCATGGCCTGTATTTTTCTCCACCAAAACATACCACCAATCAGACATATGAAATCAATGACTCTCATACTTCAGGCTCTTTGATATATAATTTTGATAAAAGTTTTGCATTCTTTCTGTACCTCTCTCTTTCTGTACCAATCTCTTTGATTGTACCAATTAATTTAAAATTAGTGTGTTTGTGACCAGGATTTTTGTCTGTGTGCCTGGATAAAGTTCAAACTGATTACTGTAAAAACAGAAATTTTTGTGAATCTTTTGAGCAGCCAAGATTTGTGAAATTAAAATGCATGCAAAAATTATTGTCTACACAATATACATTGAATAGTTTGCATTGCAAATATTTGTGGTTTTACAGGGAGGGGGGGGGGGAGGGTTTCTTTTTTTTTTTTTTTTCTGGGGAGGCATTAAATAGATTTTTTTTTCTGTGATTTTGCCATCTGTTTCCAGGGATTAATGTCACCCAAAGTTCACATGTGAATCAAATTCTTTCTTGCAAAATTTGTATTTTTATAAGGTTGTGAATCACAAAGTTACTTTGGTTGTTTTTTTCTTCATAACCCCTATTTGACCTCAAGTCATCAGAGATTATTACAGGGTCTTGTAAACTTTCTTAAAGTCTCATGGAAGGCAAAAATTTTTAAACCCACTGCCATTGCCCACGTGTGTTCATTTGGGAGGTCCGTTGGTTGTAGTGCATTGCCCCATACTGAGAAGCTATTACCCGCCCCCCGCGGAGCACACGGAAGGCCGGTGCTCTTCACCTGACGAGTTGCACGAAAGTGCATCAAACTTCATCTTCCGACTTGTCACTGTCAATTTCCAGCGCAGTGCCTCGAGAGGAAAGCATGTTTCCCTCCCCCCCCCCTTTTTTTTTCCGCAGTCTCATCGGAAATGGCATCATTGAAATGTGTGAATCAAGAATGCGAAGAGCAAATGTAATATCCAGTGTTGCCTAGCGTGATTCCACAAAGTTTACATTCCTTTTTGAAATAATTGAATTGGCAAATGTTATTATGGTTGTCTTTCCACAGCTAATTTTTCCTTCACACCTCCCCCTCCTCCCTACAAAAAAGAAAGAAAATATGAAAAATTGAAGAAGTGAGCGAGAGGAGAGGGTGCTTTATTTAGAATTTTCATGTTTTGCAATAACGTAAAAGTGTGATGGAACACAACTGCTTTCCTTCAATTAGTAAATAGGTTTCATAGGAGTGTACACAAACTGTATTTAAAGAATTTCTTAACCCCCTGTGCTGACACTCATTTTAACCTATGGATGCTCAAACATACACAGTGTGTATTGAAGCCACTCCTGGATTTGCGGGACAAAAAACACAAACTGTGCCCAATCCTGAAAATGTTTATTGCAGAACTTTCCATCAATTCCATCTGCTATATGATTGCGTTGTGTATACTAACAAACTGCTTTCGATATATGCCAACTTTATAACCCTTAATGTGCCCATCCAGGCTCTCAGCTCAGCTTGCCAAGCTTCGTAAATCAGCTTTCAGATAATTAGCGATACTCCAACCCGACCTAAGTTTAAGTCAGCCAGCCCAATCGGGCATATTAACACTGTGCTTCAGTCCAACAAGAGAGCTTTGATGGCACAATAGGGATTAGGGCTTTTAGGTAATTTCGATTCATTGACAATCAGTTTTCAAGCAAATGTGCCAATCAGGAAACATAGTGTAATAAAAACCTATGACGTTTGGTTGTTGAATTACCGGTACCAATCCTCAGTTCATTGCAAAATTTGCAAAATCTACGCCACGTTTCACAGGATCTACATTGTATCACCGCATTTCGGAGCGATGTACATAATATACTTTCCAGTGAATTCTGGCTCATATTCCGGAGCATGAATGATGAAGCAGAAATCTCTTATCAATAGCAGCGTATTTTGTCTCTCACCATTTGTATTCTTGGCTTCTTCCTGGAATGTTTAACCTTCAGGATAAAACTCACTTGTGAGTTTTTTGGGTAATGTTCATTATTCTACAGGTTCATTGATCCGGAAATGAAATTAGGATCGTTATTCCAAAGGTTTCTTATTCCGAAGGTTTGAAAAAAAATCCAAGAAGAAAATAGGGCTCAATATTTCGAAGGTTCATTAATCTGGAAATGAAATAAGGTTTCTTATTCCAAAGATTTGTTGATCTGAAAGTGCAAAGAAGGTGCGTACTAACAAACATTTGGAAAAATGACCCTTTATTTCTTCTTCATATTAATGAACCTTTGGAATAACGAGCTGTAAGTGAGTTTTCGTTGCTGTGGACAAGTGGACAAGTGAGTTTGCAGCATTCTGCTCCCTGCACAGTTTTATCTGTCAGTTGCTTTGCCTTTCAACCATCACAGTCAGTCCGCAGCACGTATGCTAATGAACCGATCCGGCAAGATTTATTCAGCACTCTCGTTGACGATCTTTGCGTTCGAAAGGTGTCTCGTCGTGCGAGATTTTGCGAGACTTTGATAGGGCTATGGTTTTCACAGTGTAGCGACTTGTATATACATTCGTAATGGCTACAAGTCACGGTAAATTGTTTTCCAGACTTTGATCTTTATTTTGATACTAAATTTGCCTATAACATCGGATCTTATCATGACTATATAATCAGTTGAATTTGCGTAAATTTTACCTGCTTTTCACGGAAGATTTTGTCATCTAAAGTTCTTTTTTGGTTCCTGACCGGATTAAGAAACTGTTGTTTCTGATTTTGGCTTTTTCGTAGAGAGGAAACTTAGATACTCATCATATATTGGAGTCAAGGAGACGCAAGCATGATTTATACTAGTTTTTCCGTTTTGAAATGTCTGTAAAATTCACTCCTAAGCCAGAAGTATGCTCCGCACAAAGTGTACAGTGGTGCGAAAGAGCTCTCTCATTGGACAGTGCGTGCGTTCAGCGCTTGAACTACACGCGTGCCAAGAAACCGCAAGTGGCATGAAACCGTTGTGTAGCAGCGTAATGACGTAATGCAAGCGCTGAGTGCAGGCGCTGTCCAATGAGAGAGCTTACTCTTGAGATTGCACGGTTTCAAGCTGATCAGCACTGACATCGATGTATATTTTACTGGTTCCTGACCGGATTAAGCAACAAGTTGTCAAGATATTTACATGGATACAAAGATTAGGAGATGGACTACCAAATAAAGCATTTTCATTGAGACGCAAGGTGAATTTGGTATTTTTTGACGTCTTGGAAAGTGTACTGCACGAATTACTTTTTTCATCATTTTTCAAGCTCAAATTACGCTATGATATTTTTCATTTACAATAATTTGAGTAACATGTGACGATAGTTTACATATTTTCCTTGAATTTGATACCAAATTTGTGAACATAAGGTGTATTTTTGTAGCCGAAAGCCCAAGGACAAAATCCCCTTACGCAGCTCATTACGTATGCAAGCCTAAAGCGGGCTTGCATACGAGTTGAATAAATACGAGCGAATTATCGGGTGCTGCGGACTGACTGATCAAACTTGATTTATTCTCAATTTTATGATCCAAATAAATCTAAATCTCATGGAAACTTTATCAAATAAGTGGTACTCACAAAATATAAAGGAAGTTAAAACAAATACAAGAATATTCCAACAGTATCAGGTCATTATTTCATTTCTAGTCTGTTTCATTCTTTTTTTTTTAATGATCTTCTTCTTTCTTGTCTTTATTTCCCCAAGGTCCACATCGGTGTGAAAGGATCTGTGCTGGACAGCTTCGATGGCTCGGCAATCGTGGGTGCTACCATCTCCGTCCGGGGCATCGACCATGACGTCAAGTCGGTGCAGTATGGCAACTATTGGCGACTGTTGCTCCCAGGAAAGTACAGCATCACAGCTAGCGCTGATGGGTAGGTGGAAGGTCCTTTGAGATATATCATGACATGGTTGCTTTCTTGGAAATCAGTCAACGTCCCCTTTTGGTAGCTTTCAGAAGTTTTTTGAAATCATCACTTTTATTTTTCAGCTTCTGGGGGATTTATATGTTTGTGTTTAAACTGAGAAGGTTTTGAGGTTTTGAGGTTTTGAAACAGGTTTTAAGGTTTTGAGTGAAGACGTCTTGCCTCGTGGTTTTATCTGCTTATGAAAGTAGAGGATCTGAAAGCCCCAAATTCATGTGGAATCTTGTGGGGGATATTGAAAACCAGAGTGTCTAGTGGTACTTCATTAATTCTCTTTGTTTTGGGGCAGAAACCCTTGGCGATTGCTTAGTAGTCAGCTAGTTCATGTTCTTTTCACTGTAATTACTATTTCAACTTCCTCTGCTCTTCAGATGACAATTGTACACAAACCTACAGCATATGATATGCATGTGCTAGCCAGGAGATAATTGTACATTTTAAGATCAACCATGCAAAACTCATTTTAAGCTGTTTCATGGCTTTTGGTACTATTTTGTTATGTAAGAATGCAATAAATGGGCCATGCCAGCTTTTCTAGCTAATATCCACACATGTATATGTAGAAAGTGATGGCTGCTGTGATGTAACCACTGGAACCAAATGAGGCAAGTTTGACTGGGATATTACTTTGGTCCCTGATTTGTTTTTTGTTTTTTTGTGTTTTTTTAACTTTTACTCTGTTGCCAATGGTAACTGGAGGCACTATGGTATAATGAAAACGATTCTGGGCTCAAAAAGGAGAGATATCAGGTTTTAATACTTGCCTTGTGCAAAAATTTGTCAACGCCCTGTTTGACCCACCTTTGCCCAGGTGTGCAGTAAATGGGTATCTGAGGTGATAGTTGTTGTACAGTCCTCTGGGAGAACAGTAGCGCTCTTTGCATATTAGGAGGCTTTTCTGGGTAAATAGGATTATATGTTAGGTATATCTCTGCCAAACAAAATTTGAAGGGGGTACATACTGTAGGATCCAGTGTATGGTCGGGCGGCATTCAGTTGGTCTGTTGCATATGTTACGGATCAAACTACATGTAGTTATTGTACACACTGTAGGCCCTACCTCTTTCAGTTTTTGAGCAATATTGACATAATGATAAGATTTGGCCCACATGGCTGCAATTATATTATGATGTACAAGGCTCATATCAATGTTGCCCAATAGTTACAACATTTTTTTTTTTTTTTGGTATTTTAAAACCCTGCAAGTGTTTTTGAGAATAGACTTGCTTCCCAAATTTTTGAGCATTTGACTTAAAATGTAGTCATGTAACCCTATAAAACTTGTTTCTTTTCTTACGTGTATATTCAAATTGCTAAATGTTTAATGTATACAACATCTATTTCTGATATATTTCTACGGCTCCCCCCCCCCCATATCCCATTAAAAAGTACTTACTATGAAGTACAATTGTATCGTTCAAAAAAGCGAAGAACAACATGATATATGTGATTTTATTTATGAATTTGTTCACAAAAGAGGTATAGTGGGTGAGTACACGTATGTTTGAGTCTGTGGCAAGCGTACTAACCAGCCAAAAAGCTGTACCTCCATTGACAGGGCATTAGCAGGGTCAACTTTTGTCCCTACATGATTTGCTTTGGTCCCCTTTTAGCTAGGGGGGGGGGGGAGCATGGATTACTAAAAACGCTTGTACTCCAGTCACAGTCCTTTCAGAACAGCAATTATTCATTTGTGAATATTTGGAAACATTTTCTTCGTGTTCATGGAGTAAGTTTGTTGTACAAGTCTGAAAACGAGTTTAAATCACAGGTCTCCTGAACATGTCACTCAAATCATTTTTAGCCATTTGGCGTAGAGGTTTCTCCTGATCAAATTTTGTTTGAATCTGGCTGCACATTTATAAAAATTGATGAGGTGGAGCGTAGCTTTACCACTTTTGATTTCTGCCAATATGCTGCATGATCTTTGATTGTTTGTGTCTTGTTTGTCCATGTTTGTCTGTACAATTGCACACGTATATAAGGAACTGTATTTTTGATTGACAGGTCACTTAGCATTAGATGCAGCTGTTGTGTGGAATTTCGTTTGGGGGTTTGTAGTAGGGGAGGAGACTAATTACATTGTCTGAACACACCGCAACTCTAAATGCACTTTCAAAAGCGTAATACAGAAGCGTGGTTACATATAGGAGAAATTTCAGAAGTCAGAAAGAGGGCACAGACACTTAACTAGACTTCCCCTGTCCAGCTGCCCGGAGATGTATCCGTACTGACACACTTGCGTCTGTCACAATGAATAGATACTGTGTATAAGGGCTGCACACTGGCGCCGGTCCGACGGTCAAGACCGGCAAAAGTCACTGTCGGACCGGTAACTTTTCAGGAAATCCACAAGTTACCGGTCCGACATGACCAGTAAAAAAAAAAAAGCGTTGGCGGGGTCAGTAGAAAGAAAAAGATCAGCCCCGATCAGGGAGAAACAGAATGCAAAATATCGCATTGTTCAACACGTTTTACGCAAGTTTTCGAATATGTCTACCGGTGCAATTGTAAAGTAAACATACAATTGTATATTAGTTTTGAGCACTAGCAGTCGACCAGTTTATTCGCGCTCGCTTGCGCATTGGCGCTGCTCACGCACTGCCATGCTATGCAATACATGCAAAGGATGTACGGTACAATGTAACTGTTGAAATGCATGGATTGTTTCCCCGATCCCGTTTTGTTTGTTCGTTTGCTTGCGATCGGCGGTCATGCCAGACAAGAAGCATTGATAGAAGCGCACGCATTTCTGGGTCATTTTACTCATGATTTTTTTTTTTTTTTAACGCAAGATCGATCCGATCCCGGCTTCGCAGCTGCGTGGCAGTTGACATGTTAGAACTATTTTACTTGTGCCGATTTTTAGAAAAAGTAAAAACATATTCTATATTCAGCGATACAGTAAATGAATATTTTCATTCGTTCAGAATGGTCTCATAATGAAGATAGGCCCGAAAAGGATCACGAAATCGGCCCTTAAAAAAATGTAAAGAGATAATACAAGGGAGAAAAAAAAATCATGAAATCATCGCAGTCCCGCTTACATATTTCAGGTAGAAATCGTCCCAAAAAGGATCATGAATTCGGCCGCGTCGTACACCTTTCAAAAGCTCATACAAGTACGAAATGCGAAGAGATTATAGAGGAGAAAAATAAATAAGGACATATTAATTTGGTGCGTGCATCATAAAAGATTACAGCCGAATAACAATTCATGAAATCAACGCAAATCCGTTGAAATTTGAGGAAATAAATAGGCGCAAAAAAGATCTTGAATCCAGTCCTGCATGCCGTGTCGGTTATCAAAAACGCATGCACAAATGCAACGAGATTATCGGGAGAAAAATAAAGGACACACCCCTTCTGGTGCGTGCATTACAAAAGATTACATCCGAAGTAATTCATGAATTCGCCACAATCCCGCTGATATTTGAGGTAGAAATAGACGCAAAAAGGATCGTGAATTCGGCCGTGTCGTATACCTTTTAACAACGCATGTACTAAATGGTAGGAGATTAGCGGGATAAAGATAATGTACACATTTTCAACCCCTTTTGGCGCTTGCATCATATAGATTACAGCCAAAGAGTAATTCATGAAATTATCGCAATCCCGTTGAAATTTGAGTAAACAATAATAGGCGCAAAAGAATCTCGAATTCGGCCCTGCGTGCAGTGTATAATTTTGAAAACGCATTCACAAATGTGAAGGGATTATCGGGAGAAAAATAAAGAACTTATTTTCAACCCTTCTGTCGCGTGTATCACAAAAGATTACAGCCGAAATAATTAATGAAATATCGCAATCCCGCTGATATTTGATGTAGAAATAGGCGCTAAAAGGACCGTGAATTCGGCCGTGTCGTATAGGCCTACCTTTTAAGAACGCATGTATACGATATGTGAAGAGATTATTGGGAGAAAAATACAGGACACATTTTCAACCCGTTTTGGCGCGTGCATCATAAAGATTATAGCCGAATAATAATTCATAAAATCATCGCAATCCCGTTGAAGTTTGAGGAGACAATAGGCGCAAAAAGAATTATGATTTTTGGTCGTGGCGTATATCTTTTAAGAACGCATTTACGAAATGCGAAGAGAAAAAAATAAAGGACACATTTTCAAACCATATTGGCGCGTTCATCATAAAAGATTACAGCCGAAGTAATTCATGAAATCATCGCAATCCCGCTGATATCTAAGGTAGAAATAGACGCAAAAAGGATCGTGAATTCGGCCGTGTCGTATACCTTTATGCATACGAAACGCGAAGAGATTATGGGGAGAAAAATAAAGAACGCATTTTCAACCATTCTAGCTGGTGCGTGGATCACAAAAGATTACACCCGAAGTAATTCATGAAATCGTCACAATTCCGCTGATATTATTTTGAGATAGAAATTGGCGCAAAAAGTATCATGAATTCGGCGGTGTGGAACATCTTTTAAGAACGCACTTACGAATTCGAAGAGTTTATCGGGAGAAGATAACAGGACACATTTTCAACCCCTTTTGGCGCGTGAATCATAAAAGATTACAGCCGAAATGATTCATGAAATCGTCACAATCCCGCTGATATTTGAGGTAGAAATAGGCGCAAAAAGTATCATGAATTCGGCTGTGTGGTACACATACATCTTTTAAGAACGCACTTACGAAATTCGAAGAGTTTATCGGGAAAAAATAAAGGACACATTTTCAACCCCTTTTGGCGCGTTCATCATGAAAGAATACAGCCGAAGTTATTCATGAAATCATCGCAATCCCGCTGATATTTTGAGGTAGAAATAGGCGCAAAAAGGATCGTGAATTCGGCCGTGTCGTATATCTTTATGTACGGAATGCGAAGAGATTGTGGGGAGAAAAATAAAGAACGCATTTTCAACCATTTTAGCTGGTGCGTGCATGAGATCACAAAAAGTTACACCCGAAATAATTCATGAAATTGCCACAATTCCGCTGATAATTTGTTTGAGGTAGAAATAGGCGCAAAAAGTATCATGAATTCGGCGGTGTTGAACATCTTTTAAGAACGCACTTACGAAATTCGAAGAGTTTATCGGGAAAAAATAAAAGGACGCATTTTCAACCCCTTTTGGCGCGTGAATCATAAAAGATTACAGCCGAAGTAATTCATGAAATCGTCACAATCCCGCTGATATTTGAGGTAAAAATAGGCGCAAAAAGTATCATGAATTTGGCCGTGTGGTACATCTTTTAAGAACGCACTTACGAAATTCGAAGAGTTTATATCGGCAAAAAATAAAGGACACATTTTCACCCCTTTTGGCGCGTGTATCATAAAATGTTACAGCCGAAGTAATTCATGAAATCGTCACAATCCCGCTGATATTTGAAGTAGAAATGGGCGCAAAGAGGATTGCGAATTCGGCCCTGCATGTCGTGTACCTTTCAGAACGCATGCACAAATGCGAAGAGGGTGTCGAAAGAAAAATAAAGAACCCCTTGTAGCTCGTGCATCAGAAAATATCACAGCTAAAATAATTCATTAAATCACGGTTATGCAGCAAGTTCGTGCGCCGATGTTTAGAAAAAGTCACAAACGCATGATACAATCTGATTTTTTTTTTCATTATCATTTTACACTGTAATTCACGAACAAACATTCTATTTTTTTTCTCATTTTTTTTTTTATTTCTTGTGCAATAAATAATTCAAGTTTAAAAAGACATTAGGCCTAATCAGTAAAATGTACATGGGGGGGGGGGGGTACGTCCATAAAAACAAGAAAATAAGTTTGCAAGTAATTTAATGTTTTTTTTTAGGTTGCCGTTGTTGACCGGTAAGTTTTCTGTTCGGACCGGTAAAAAATGGTAAAATGGGGCATCTACCGGTCCGACAGAGACATGTCGGACCGGCAGAAAAAATGGGTTAGTGTGCAGCCCTGGTATAAGCATTGTGCGTAGAGCATTAGTCATTGTGAAGACAAGCTTAGGGAGATCTACTTTAAATACAAACGTTCATTATAGGCACGAGTATTTAAGCCTGTTGTTTAATGCATCACTATTCCCTGTAACTGGCACAGTGACAACCTGGGAAAATTACTGAAATGATGGCATTGTAAAATATATTGCCTAAAAACAAACCTTGCATACTAGACAATAAACTTCACGGCTACAACCCTTGCTATTGTCTGGGTGCAGGAAGGGTGATGTGATGTGTATGTGTACTTCACTCTAGATCAAATGCATTGCCAGGTAATTAAATTCTGGTTGAACTGGTTAAGCTGACATTATAGCCGAACTTTTCTTTCCTACCAGTAAACACCTGTTAATTCATCTACTAGACATCATCCCCCTGGATTTTAAGTGATGAAACTTTGCTTAAATAGTAGCAACCTGAGTAATCCTTGCAGCTCAGCCATATGAAAATGCCATTGGCATTGTACATGAGCATATTACCAGGGGACTGAAGGAGTTAATCGGGGCTAGCAACCACCTGGTCATCATTCCGTGAAGTGACTGTACACTCCAGGTTGAGCCCATACTTATTGTGAAACTTGCTAAGTTGTCGGGAAGTCCCAATCGTGAAAGGTTAGACTTGCTAATTTTATGGCTTCCCTACACTGTAATCTACATGAGGAAGACCTTCAATTCTTTTTTTTTTTTTTTATGCCGATTTGTATGAACCCAACTTTTGATGTTACTTTTTCCAGGTATACAAGCCAAACGCGCGAGGTGGAAGTGAGCGAGCATGGCGTCGTGAGGAAAAACTTTCGACTCCGACCTCTGACAAGTAAGAATAATTAGCATTTCTTCTTGAGTGCAAGAATCACGTCGGCATGAATTGTTTTGCAAACAAGTATACAGATGTGTTGCATGTGTTTTGAATGCGGTTTGCCCTTAAGATATTTCTTAGTAATGTTTTTGCCAATATGTTGAAGGGGTCGTGCTGGAGCACCTTCTGGACTTTCTTCCCATCTTTGTTTGATGTATGATCAAATGAGATGTTCAAACAAAGAAAATCAATGTCCAGACTTTTATATTCCCACATAACCAGTGTTCATTTGTCACAAACATGTTTTTGTGAAGAAGTTTCGCTGGTGTTAAATCGCCATGCACTTACTGTACCTCAGTTTCATAAAATATGTTTTGATTGATCACGTCTATCAAAGCAAGCACAAGTGACAGATATCTGATTTTGATTGGCCAACAAGGATCAAGGTATTATTTAATGTTTGAGCCGTGGTATATGATGTCAATCAGAAAAGCATCATTGCCCGAGCTGTTGTAAAGAGAGAGAAGGTCCCTCAAATGAAAAGTACTGCTTCATTGAATGTTATGCTTGTGTTGATGAAAACAATCCCAATTTTAGAGATAAGGTCTCATCGAGATGTGATATATCATCCTTGTAAATGGGTATGTAACACCTTGCGTTCACAATAGGTCCTTCCTGCAATGCAGGATCTAGTGTGAACACGGGGACAGTATCACCTTGACCTGTTGGTCCCTCACTAACCCTCACTCTTTGTCCGCCCTCCACACCCCTTGACAGCTTTCATCGAGCCATCCCCGATCCAGCACCACAGCCAGGAGACCATGGTCGTCTTCCTTCAGGACCTGACGGCCCGCTACCCCAACATCAGCCGCATCTACTCCATCGGTGCCTCGGTCCAGGACCGGCAACTGATGGCCATCGAGATCAGCGACAATCCGGGAGGCCACGAACCAGGTAGGCCACCTGGGGTTGGAGTTTGTATTCTCTTCCTACTGTTCACTGTCACCTTTTATTCTCAGTATATAGTGTCAAAATAAGATGAAGTAAAAGACAGGGGGTGAGTCAGGTAGGATCCAGAAATCCTTGTGCCCATTCCCCCTTTGATCCCCAACTGAGGAGGAATGATAGGTAAGGTAAGGGAGGGAGCTGGTTAGGCCCCTAAGTCAAATTCTTCTATCCTGACCTCTTTCCCTCCATGCACTTCCAATCTGCACCTGTACATTGAGATGGGGGTAAGATAAGGTGTGGATTAAGTGGGATGCAGGTTGAGGTTTATCTTGACTCATCCCTGTCCAATCCCAAGCTCATTAACCCTTCGTGTGTTTTAAGTGCTGGTTGGCTTAGAAAACCCCTTAGCATGGTACACACTGTCCAAAGTCCCTGGCACAAAAATGATTAAGAGTAAGACAAGGTACACTGTAGGGTAAGATGAGATATGGCTTAGCTCTTACTCCTCACTGTACAGGACAGTAAAGTCAGTTATGCAGAAAAGTATGGGTTAGGTAGGGTGTGGAGATCCCCTTCATCTCACTTTCATCTCTCATTGGTTGAGAAAGTTATAGGTAAGGTCTCATATGGGGTCCTTAATCTTCCTCAACTTAGCCATTACAACATCTTTCATGATGAAAGACTTTAACTTGGTGTATCTTATGAAGACAATTAAAAAAAGAAATGTCCACACATTGCAATATGCATCTTTTTCACTGTTACAATACATGCAACTATTTTCCCAAAGTATTATATTTTGTATATCGTACCATATATATTCCATTATTCCTATCTGGTATACAACTTGTTTAGTATTGTTTGATGTATAGACATGTCAGTTTTTTCTCCATCTATCAAGAGTTGAACTTATTGTCTTAGCAAAAGGAAAAAAAATGTAGATATGTTAATGGATGACTAATACAAATATACTATGTGTGCTTTGTGTATTGTAGCTGAACAGAAAGGAGAGAAGGCATGTTTAATGTGTGTTTTCTTTCTGAACAAACAAACCAAAAGCTGGATGTGTTTTGCTTTTTCGGTACAGACCGTTTGTGATGTGCACTTGATTATTGTTTTGGTTGAATGATTGCAGACGTGTTTGCTTTCAGGCTGCACTGCTTTGTTATAAGATGTGCAATGGTGAATTGTGCGAGGTGCTCCTGTGAACCAGTGTAATATGGGTGTTAGAGAAAAAAAAAATGAACAATAAGCTGAATGCTGCTTCCCGTGCTTTATGTTTGGTTATGCTTAAAATATGCCTTGCAATTTGTGATGGTGTTACACACTGTGAAATATTTGTACACCAGTGTGGTGTAATGTGTTTCGCTCTGTACCGTACTTAACACTCATCATCATCACAGTGTTTTACTGTCCATGACACCGTGTTAAACATGGCTGTACTAGTATGTGTGATGATTAACACCTTCACTCTGTGTAGTGACTTGCATACTGTAGGATAGTACTTCATGTTATACACTGCTTAATCACTGTTGGTTCTGTCCATGCATTGCTACCATCATCAGCTTCCCTGCCGCACTTTTCTGTTGTGCTAATGAAGTCATGCATCCCTCAAGCAGTGTTAAGAAAGTGTAGCAATGTGTAGAAGATGTGTTAAGATTTCATGTACTTCAGTGTCATTCTTTGTACACCAAGGACAGGTTTGTCCTGAGGTTATTTTCCTCTTGCATCCATCTGTCTCATCCCCTTCCCTTCCCCTCCCCATCCCTCCCTCCATCTCCAGGAGAACCAGAGATGAAGTATGTTGCTGGTATCCACGGCAACGAGGTGGTGGGCGGAGAGATGCTGCTGCTCCTTGCCCAGTTCCTGTGTGAGAACTATGAGAGCTCGGAGCAGGTGCGCTGGCTGGTGGACAACACCAGGATCCACATCGTGCCCAGCATGAATCCAGATGGCAAGGCGGCTGCCCATGAAGGTGAGGTCACAACAATCCCCCCTCGGATAAGGAGGAGGAGAATGGATGGAGCACTGATGATGTCTGGAAGACTAATATAAAGTCTACACAAAAGATGATAGTATTGATGCCATGAATGATAGTGTGACTGATGAAGATGATTGCTGATGATGATGTTGATGATGTTACAGTAATCAATATTTGTGCTGAAGATGATAACACCACTGCTGTTGATTTGGTGCCGTAAAGTGATGTGGATGGTGAAGATAATGAAATGATAACAGGAGAGGTAGTGACAGTGATGATAAAATAGTAAACCTGATGATAGCTAGAAGGGAAAGGAAAAGGGAGGTGGTAAAACAGTAATTATTGTGGTAATGGTAATGACAATATTTGTAGTGGTGAATATCATAAAGTTATGAAAATAAACTTTACAAATGATTAAGATGATAATGATGATGATGTTGAAAGAGAATGATAGATCTTGACAGAAATAAGGGTAACCATGGCAACACTAAATGTTATGAGAATTATCAAAATAGTTTTGATATTGAGAAGGAAAAAGAAGAGACTATAACAGTGCAATTGATGATAATGAACATCAAAACATGAATTCTTACATTCTGAATGTAAGAATTGAATAATGATAATGATTGGAGGTTGTGATGGAGTCAACAGTAAAAATGATAAATTGAATTTCTTCAGTGATATGTAAGTTACTGCTAGGAAAATGGAATATCCATCTCTTCACCATACCAAAGTTATCAGGTCCATGTATTAACTTATCTCTGACACTCTGTTCCTCCACCATGCAACAACAACAAAATAATCCCAAGGTGATGTTGATGGCACAGTTGGTCGCAGCAACCACCACAACATCGACCTCAACCGTAACTTCCCGGACCGGTTCGGCCGCAGCACGGGCCCGATCCAGCCGGAGACCCAGGCCATCATGAGCTGGACCAAGAAGCACCCGTTTGTCATCTCTGCTGGACTCCATGGGGGCTCCATCGTTGCCAATTACCCCTACGATGGGAACAAGGACCAGAGCACACACTACACACCAGCACCAGACGATGACACCTTCCAACAGCTAGCGCTTGCATTCTCTACCGTAAGACAAAGTTATAGGCAGAGGTTGACACAACATATGAAAATGATTTGCCATACATTCAATACTTCAACTATTCGGCGTGTTTGGATTAGAGTGCCTAATTTCCAGTTACATGAGTGCATGAAAAAATGAGAAATTTTCAATTATTTGAAAGCTGCTGCTACTGCTACTAGTGGTGGTGGTGGTGCTGGTGGTGGTGCTGGTGATGATGATGATGTTCATGTTGATGTTGATGATGATGGTGATGATAATGAGATAGTGATGATGATGGTGATGATAATGAGATAGTGATGATTATGGTGATGACGGTGATGATGGTGGCGATGATGATAGCGATGATGATGTTGGTGATGATGATGATAATGGTTATGATGATAGTGATGATGATGGTGACGAATATGATGATGATCTTGATGAGAGAAATTGATTTCCAAACGTGCCCTGTATATGCATTGCATAACTATTGTCCAGTTTTCTCACCATATATGATGATGAAAAATTGTTATGATATACTATATCCTAAAGCACCTTCTTTTCCGGAAGACAAACCAATAAGAAAATGGCACTCTGTTGCCCATTATACGAGATATTTTGTGTTGCTTTATAGCACCTTGAATTTGTCAAGTTTTATTTTTGCATTGCCACATTGAACTGGACAGCTTGATTTATCAATTTGAAAAGTATTCATTTTCAGAAAATAGACTGAAAAAGACTCCAACGATGAACAACAAACTTTGGATTGGACTACAGCACTGTCCTTTCTTCCAAACCTAGGCAATGAAGTCATATCTTGAGAATTTGGGAACTTCAAAAACTAAAGCCTAAACAAGAAACCAAGCCATGTATGATTTTAGTCCACAAGGATGAGACAATGTTAAGGTATCAAACTTCTGTGGGCACTCATCGTAAATCTGGTAATTCCCTCCCCTCTATGTGATAGGCACATGGAAAGATGTACAGCGGTTTCCCGTGTCCATTGGGCTATCCGGACGAAAAGTTTCCCGACGGCATCACCAACGGGGCAGATTGGTATCTTGTCTACGGTGAGTGGAGAGAGACTTAAGATATGCACAGTACAGCACATACACACAAGTGTTTTTTAACCCTTTGACCACAATGTAGGAGTTAACCTGTAGCTGAGTTTAGTGAGAAGATGCAGAGTTATGCAAGTGTGAAGCCATCATATAGAAGCACAGGAATTGTATAATACAGGTGTTTGTTTGTTTTTTGTTTTTTGTTTTTTGTTTTTTTTACAAACACATGATCTTACATCTTTATTGTCTGGTTGGGGCTGTGTACTTAATTTTGTCTCTATTTCCATTTATTTTGCACACATGAAAACAGAGAGTATCTTGTGGTTTTTTTTTTTAATGATCAGTTACATATCCCACAGTGACATGGTCTTACATTTTCATGTTAGCGGATCATTGGAGGCTGCATTCACATTGGGATGGCCAGTCACCTTGTTTGCTGCTTATTTCTGCACATATGAGTTGTTTTACTCAATTTTTTGAGAATTTCTGTTTCAGTTTGCAAATGATGGCTTTGCAAAATAGCAGTACTCATTTTGAGTTGTAGATGATATGACTCTTGTTTCAGAATCGTCATTCATCTTGCAAGACTGGAACATACCAGCAGTGAACCCTTACTGTGCTTTGTTCACCAGTTGGCATGCAGGCTGGAGCACTTTCTATGCTGATTTGCCCAGATGTCTGGAAATGAATCATAAATGAATAGAGATTACTTAGTCACTCCTAATCCCTATTGTGTCGCCATGTCCTTCCTGTCAGACTTAGGCATATTGCTACGTGTGAGTTGGCTTGCTAACTTTAACAACTAGATTAAGCTTGAAGGGATTATCAAATGCTGGTAAAAAAATCTTTGCAAGTTGAGTTAAGTGAGTGGGCACATAAAGGGTTAAAGGGATGGTACAGTATTGGTGGATATGAGAATTGGGCTTTTAACTTTTTGTGAGATACCAAGAAAACACTCCTGAAATAGTACAGAGCATACCATTTTAAGAGGAATTCAAAGTTTATTTGATAAAAATCGGGTTTGAAATGACTAAAACATCCAAAAACAAAGTAAAACAAAGCGATTGTAATAAAGTGTGGGTCCCACACTTATTAGAATCGCTCTGTTTTGGATATCTCAGCCATTTCAAAACCAATTTTCATCAAATAAACGTTGAATTCCTCATGGAATTACATGCTCTTTCATATTTCATAAGAGGTTTCTCATCTCACCAAAAAATGTTAGAAACCTGAAATTAGGTCTCAACCAAAAGTATACGTTCCCTTTAAGCTAAGTTTTACAGGGTAAGCCAAGAGAACCCTGTGCGCAGTCCATTTTCAGCAACAGATAAACCTGCACAATCTCCCCATCACCCCCCCCCCCAAAAAAAAAAAATCATCATAACAACAACTACAAAGCAATCAGCAATAAACAAATATATATGCAAACAAACAGGCAAACAGACAAACAAACATGAAATAAATGCTCCTGTTTATGCTGATTTTGGTCTTTGTGTGTGTAGGAGGGATGCAAGACTGGAACTATGTGAACACCAACACTATGGAGATCACCGTGGAGATGAGCTGCGTCAAGTTCCCTCCCTCATCCCAGCTACCAGGTTACTGGGACGACAATAAGATGTCTCTTCTCTCCTTCATCCACGAGGTCAGAACATCCTTTTGTCTCTAACTCATCTGTGTTTCCCTGTCCGTGTATGTGTATCTGTTTTTCTGTCTTTTTGTTCCTCTTTTTCTCTCGCTCGTTCACTCTCTTCTCTTTGTTAAATGAAAAATGAGCAAAGAAAATGGGATTCCGTCAGAATTCGAACCTTAGACCTCCGGATTGCTAGACGATGCTCTCGTCGACTCAGCTATGGAAAGCCCTAGTACAGTGCTTATCCCAGAAACCCATTCATTCTCAATGCTCATATCTTTGTTCCTCTCTTTTTGTTACTTAGAATTTTCTTACACCTGAGCAGGATTCCTGATAGGGCATTTTCCAATAATAGAGTGAGCACAGTAGTAGTAATAAATCATGCTGATAATAACACTAACAACAATAATGGTAGCAATAGAAATAAGGAGAAGAATAAAAGGAAAAGAAGATCACAAAAAGAAGAAGAAAAAAACTTGTGATATTATCTCAATTCACCCTACATATTAATGCTTGAATGCACGTCCCGAAAGGGCCTTTCTGCTAGAGTACTCCAGGGGCCTGTTAGATAAAACTTTTTACCTGAGAAAAACTTGAGGTTGATTTTTAACAGAGTTTTTCCTGTGTAAACATCAATGGCAGCATCATGCTAAACTGAGATTTTTGTTCTTACCAGAATTTTTCTCAGGTTAAACATTTATGCAACAGGCCCAGTATGAATAAAGTTTTGTGCAATGGCAGTATTACTCAAACAAAATGAAGCGAATTAAGGAATGAAATGGTCTCTCCACAGGCTCACAGGGGCATGAAGGGGTTCGTGTTTGATGGCGAGGGACAAGGGATCAGCCACGCCCAGATCATGGTGGAGGGTATCGACCACACCGTGAACACGGCCAAATTTGGGGACTACTGGCGACCCCTGACCCCTGGGATATATACCATCACTGTTCATGCAGAAGGGTAATATATTCTCTCTCTTTCCAGAGTTGGTGATTGTCCTGAACAAATGCCATATTGGTGTGTTGAGAATCTGCAAGTAGTGTCTCCATCTGTGCCTTTGTGCAAAAAAAAAAAAAAAAAAAAGTTGTAATCAGTGTTAAAGTAAAAGTTAAATCAAATTTAAGATATATATAACATTGTAGTTGGTAATTTTGGATTGAGTGTATTTTTTTTTTTTTACTTAAGCCTGATTTCAAAGTAGCATTAAAACCAAATTCTTTTTTATTATGAAAGGTTCTGAGCCTGCTGTTTTCCTATGATGGGAAAATTGTAGCCACAAGTGTCACTCCAGTAGATTGGCACGTCACTGTGTATTGTCTAAAAAGCCTTATACTAAATACATTCTGCGTGCATTTTTGCAGAATATATATGACAAAAACTGGTTTAAAATTGATTGTAAATGACTGAACAGTCTATGCTCAGAAGTCAATATAAGTAAACACATTCATGGCAAGTCTGAAATATGCATGAGCTTTTTGTGTGATAGATATTGTCATATTTGATGTCAAAATTTTGCTTTCAGTGGTGTGGTATCAAACAAGTGTAATATGGATTGGTGTCTAAATGTTAAACATCTTTTCAAAATAGTTGTAGCAATAATAGATTGCATGAGATTCCTGAGCTGAAAACCAGCAACAGAGTATAATGATGAAAATTGTTAAGGCACAACTCATAGTCTAGATTTCATAAACGTTGATTGACGTAGGCTGCGTTTTTCTAACTTGAGAGAGGATCACGTTTCAAAACGTGTTTGGAATGGTGTTTGCGAATGTGGTTTGAAACACTGTTTTGGGGGTGCGCGTTTACCTATCTAACCATCATACAATCACGATTTGAGTGTTGTCACTGCGCGGCTACTTAACGCCGTTCGACCTGGGAAGTAAAGGTCAACTGCGTACCAGCAAACATGCCTCATCAGTCATACACAAATATTGAGTAGAGAACACAACCGGAAACAGCTGGGATTTGACCTTGAGATATAAACGCTACTCACAAAACAGCGATCGTGGTCTCAAACGCATTTCAAAATGCTCTTTGAAAGGCGTTTCAAAATGCTGTTTCTAAATGCTTTTGAAAACATGATTGCGTTTATCTAACCCCTGAAAATGCCTCAAACGCATATAGGATCATGATTTTGCCTCAGAAAATTGTTTAGCCTTAGCTGGCAAGAGGACCAAAAGGCACTGTTTCTCCATTTTTATCCAGAAAATTTTTTTCCTTTGTCCATTTGTCACATGGTGTGTGTTCTAGCTACACAAGCCAAAGTCAAGAAGTAATCATCTCCCCTGGCCTGCCAATCGAGGTCAACTTTACCATGGTCATCAACGCCCCTTCCCCCAGTCCAGGGGCGAATGTAGGTGGCGGTGACGGAGGTGGGACCGGTGTTTATGACCTGGACCAACCCCTTTTAGAGTGGGCTGCCCAGTTCGATTTCTCCATCCCGCAGAACTTCTCGGGTTACCTTAGCAACGAGGATCTCGCCCGTGTCCTTCTAGAGTACCAGGCGGCGTACCATGACCTTGTCGACCTCAATGCCATAGGGACCACCGCGGCCGGTGCCAACATCTGGGCGGTGGAGATTGGGTTGAGTCGTGGGACGGAAAGCACGGTCGATACGCCGAGGGTTGCTCTGATTGGTGGGCTGAAAGGGGAGGAGCCTGTTGGGAGGGAGTTGCTATGGCGATTCATCCATCACCTTGGAGAAGGTGAGAGGGGTGTGATCAAAAAAAAAACACCCGATGCAGCAAATGTTGTAGATATAATGTGCTGTAGTTGCACTCTGTATGGATATTGTAAAGATATAAAAGTTTGATGAGTAGAAACATTTGTTGTTGGGTTATCAGAGATGCTCTCATAAGTGTAGGTAATGGTTTAAACTTTGTATGTTAAACATGTAACATCTCGTAATCTGGAATCGCAGTGTTTGCACTGTATTTATTTGATAATCATACAAATTGAAAGTCGTGGGTATTCCAAGAAATCTACAGACACAAATGCGCAAAGATAGGTGACATCATTTCTCATTGAATCAGATGAGCAGAATTGAAAGTAAAAGAATCTAACTATCCATCATGACTATTGCTGTGTTTTGTGTTGTTGTTGTTGTTTGTTTGATTGTTTGTTTGTTTGTTAGTTTGTTTGTTTTTTGCCTTTTGTACCTAGATCGAGACTTGGGGAAAAAAGATGTCCTTTGCGCATTCCTGAACGAGCTATTATTAGTGTTTGTCTGTTTCCATTTTAAGAGAGCCGTTCATTCAAATTGATGATTCTTGCATCAGTGTTTATTCAAGTTGATGAAGGGTAATATGTTAATCAGTTGCAATGCAGTACTTCATGTTGGAGTAGAATGGTGCTAATTATAAGTGGTTAATGAGATTACTGTTCCTGCAATACAAATGCCACTATATCATTGCCAATGTAGGAAACCTCTTCGTTACTCCTGAAATGGGATAATACCGGATACATATTTTGCAATCCACCAAGTTGTTGTGTAAGTGGACCCAATTCATGAAAAAAAAATCACACTTGAGAAATAAATATCATATACAGTATTTGTCAATGTCTCTGATCTAGCCATAAGTATGCTGTTCGTTCCAGGTGATGCAGTTCATTCCAGGAGTCTCCTTAAAGGTTAACGATTTAAGTTAAAGGTGACCGGTGCTAGTCAGGGAACAGTATCAATATTGATTGAGCATATTGTGTCTTTAAACAAGAAGACATATACTGCCCTACTTTGGCAAAAGGAAGCAAGTGACAAAAATGACATTTCTCATAAAGAGCAAAATATGTCTGTCATTTACACTGACGTCAATGGACTATCATGATGTCTTATCTAACATATCTCTTAGTAGGATGAGTGTCTCTGCATGAAATTTGGCCTGGAAGAAGAGCTCATTATGTGAATTATGAAAACATCAATAACTCAAATTCGGATGATATGTCACTTGTTTCTTTTTGCCAAAGTAGGGCAGTATAGTTCTCGTAGTCATTGTTCTGTTTTTCAATAAGTATCTATGTTGACAAGATGTTTTCATCTATTGTTTCATTCTACCGCTTTTGGCTCTCATCCCGTTTCCAAGGTTACAAGGCTGGTGATGAGAGGGTTACCAGACTCCTGAACACCACCGTACTGACCATCATCCCTGCTGTGGACTACGACGGCTTCACGTTGGCCCACGAGGGCGACTGTTTGGGAGACCGGTACGAGGGCGACCTCACTCCGAATAGCTTTGGACCAGACGGGAGCATGGTGAGTGGTCAAGCCCCCATGGTCAAAGAATTGAGGATACGTGAACACGAAGTCAGGAATATCTTCTTGTATGGTCTGATAATCATTTCCTCTACCAAGGAGGTTATTTTTTTGTTTGTTTGTTTGTTTGTTTGGTCGGTTATTTGGTTGGTTGGTTGTTTGAGTTTTTTTTTAGGGGGGATTTTTTTTTTTATTTAGTCTTTTTTCTATTAGTAATAATTGCTACAGAATAGGTCCCACTAGTTTGGGTGAAAAATTCAGATTAGGAGCTGTATCCTGCATCTTTCTTTTTTTAAATGATGTTTGTGAAGTTCTGTGGCATTAGTGAACCTATGGTCGCTCAAGTTTTAATTCCCAAATGTTGCTGTAATTATCCCTTTAATATCTACAGACCTCCCAACCGTTCTGAATTTGGAGGAAAGAATCCGAATTTTGACCATTACCAGCTCTTGTTTCAATAGCAGTTTCGTATTTTTCTTGATAATTTTAGTATATACTCCTATGGAAACTGCTGTATCTTTCAGACTTTTGAGCCAAATCATCCCTTATATTCCAGTCAGAAAGATTGGGAGGTCCGTATCTATGTCATTCTGTGTGTGTGTAATTGGATGTATCTTCTCTTTGTTTTCAGTTATCTCCCAGGCCAGAGTTACAAGCTCTGAAGGACCTCTTTGCTCATCACAACTTTACACTGGTCCTGTCCATTGAGAGCAATGGCATGTGGGTGAGGTAAGTGGTGTCTGCTCTCCAATGGAAGATCCCAATCAAATCACCTGCAACCCCACACACTCAGTGGCATCATTAACCTGTTCCTTATGGGAACCTGGTGTACCAGGTTCCCAAAATGTAGACAGGAGTGCCTGCATTCGAGGCCTAAATTCATATTAGTTTGTGTTATGCTGTTCAGAAAAATGGCTTTAATAGAAAGATTAGAGTTTCTTCTATTTATATCTGTTTTCTTTCTGTATGAAAACTTTGCAGTATTATTTGCCTTTTCTGTAATGCAGTGCCCACTTGTTTTGCTGTAAAACTCGTATAAGGATGTGCATAGCGATCGATGGCGAGCTCAGTAGATATTTGACTTCGCTGACCCCATTCAAGTGCATCTTTCGTGTATAACAAAAGAGTTTGTGAGCCCATCAGCACATGCTCTATTCATACCTTGCCTTCGATTGATATTTCTGTTGTCCGATGGCACATGTATTTTACCGTGGGAGGAGGTAGATGTACCACTTGACTGCTTTCGCACAGGTGGACTACCAACCTGTCCGTTCTCTGTCGAACTGCAAAGGAAATCTCGTTTGGGGGCATTAAAGGCGCTCAGAGAATTGCGGGAGAAAGGTTAAAGACCTGGAAGCTTGGGGGAGACTACTGTATAAGCTTTTATTTTTGCATACAGATATTTTTGCGAATGAGGAGGTCCTGAACATTTTTGCAAGATGTTGCTTTCGCGATTTTGACACCAAGACTATCATACAAGCGTAACGCTTGTCAGTTTGAGATATTTTCACATGTTGTTAAATACGTGGTCCAACGGTGACTTGCAAAATTCGCAAATATTAAGCCCTCATGAAAATAGCAGCTTGTACAGTGTATAATGGAAAGGGTGGCCTGATTGAATAGATCTTCATTCTCTGCCTGCTGGGGTACATTCGAAAACAATACCAATAGCAATACAGGTATTAGATGTTCATCAGAAAATGTCAAATGCAGGACAGCCCAGTAAGTTACCTCTTGCATAGACTCCCTAATAAGCCAGTTAGCAGTTCCACTTTGCGCATGAACAGAAGAAAGGTCATTCGTACCAACAGGCATCTTGGTTTTTAAATTCACTGGGATAAGCATCTGGGATAAAATGATTATTCATGACATCCGTCTAAATGCTGCTTGCCAGCACATCCACCTGACAGCAAAAGTGGTATTTGGCAATATCAATCGAAAGAGATTGTCAATACATTCAATGCAAAATAATGAAATGGACTCTTTCCCAAGAGTTCGCTGATGGATCATTCAGGTGATCTGGTCTACGCAAGTTCATTCTTTGTTTGAGCAGGTTCAATGAATTCCATAAATTGTTATGTAAAGCTTACGCATTATGTCTCTCTAAAACAAGTGAAGTGCCCCTAAACAACTGAAAAACAAAGAAAGGTCATTCGGACCTATGTACTCATGAGCTAACTCCGAACTGGCTTATTTACTGTTTTACAAGTGACCGCATTCACCGTATGTCACCATTGATTTTATATTTACGTAATGCACGTCCCTCCAGGTACCCATACGACAACCTCTTTGGTTCACATGGAGCGACCACAGAGGACGAAGTGCTGTTCTATGAGATAGCCAATGCCTACGCTTCAGGCAATCCCATTCTGTCTGGCGGGGAGGAGTGCAACGGACACACGTTCGAGGGAGGGGTAGTCAGGGGCGGGGAATGGAAGACGATGCTCAACACCCTGCAGGATTTCCTCTACATTGGACAGAGTGAATTTATGGTAGGAGATGAATCAATTTCATTCACTAGTCATGGGGAGCCCTCTATTGTCAAAAGGTTGTTGGGGATGGGAGGTCTGGAGGCGCTTGATCTGGAAATAAGAGCTCCGTACAGGGCAAATTATTGTTGTCTTTGGGTGACCACTTGGGGGTAGTTGTGTGTTTATATCATATCGGAGTTGGTGAGAACAGAAGATGACTCGCCCCCTACCAAGTCTGGTAGGAAAAGAAAATCAATTTGTTCATAGTTGTTAGGCATAGTGTTTTCTGATAACATTAGTATTCTAATTCATCGTCCATTATAAAATGTAGGAAAATAAAATCTTCTTAATCTGCTTTGCTTTCTGATAATGTGCCTTGCTTCCTTTTAAGACCTTTTTTTTTTATATCAGAGCCATTTCAAAGCCAGTTTTCATCAAATAAACTTTGAATTCCTCTTAAAATTATATGCTCGTTCAAATTTTGTTAGAGGTTTCTCATTACTTCACAAAAAAAAAGTTGGAAACCTGAAGCCCCATCTCAACAAAGAGTATACTATCCCTTCAGTACCTGGTAAAGACCACGTCAAACTTTTTATGCTGTTTGTACAATGTTTGGAAACTGTACTCAAATACTACTAGCACTCCGTCCTGTAACTTGATTTCATTCTGTATTTTTTTCCAACCCCCACTGACCGGTCCTTGCCATGACAGGTCACTGCCCATGTGTCCTGCTGTCGGTATCCAGACCACGGGGAGCTGGAGAGGCTGTGGAGGTCAAACCTGGAGGCACTGATGTCCTTCACCCTCAAGTCACATCAAGGTCAGCCAACTTTCTCAATTTTCCCCTTGACCCATAAAGTCCGGGGAATTTTTTTCTTTGCAGAAATTATCATCTTGCCATTATTGAATTAGTAACTTGAAAAATTAGACAGATCACTTGGAATTATTCAAATTTATAACATCTGCAAAAACGTCGAGAGAAGCATAAAAAAAAGAAGAATTGCCGATTTCAGAGAGAATAAAAATTTTATTTATGATATATTACTTAGTTGAGAATCAGTTAAAGATAGATCTGTTAGGAGGCTTTTGAAAATTCTGCAACTACCTGGATCTGAGCTAAACAACAACAGGTGAAAAAGAAAAAAGAATTTTACTCTACCCTTTAAAACACTACAAAAAAAATAACAAAAATCTTGGTTTAAAAGATGCAGCATTCAAAGCAAGGAGATATGTAGTTTTTGGCACTTGATGGGTTATGCTAAAAGTGGAAAATTTTGCGGTGAGTAAATTTTTTCACACCATGAAACTAGCACGAAAATAGCACACAAAATTTTTTGCTTGTCACATGGAAATACTATTTCATAGTTTCATTCCCTTGAATTAAAAACTTGAAATTCATCTTTCCCGACCTTACATAAAAAACTGCTTGTGCTAAAAGTTGTACTTTTACAGCAATGATAATGATCTGTCCTGGTGATACACTTTGCAGACAACATTCTGTGAGAAATATGACTTCTAGATTTCCTTCAAGGAAAAGGTATGGTAAAAACTTATTATTTTAATCCAGCTTGAGACAACTAACAAGTATGATGTGCATGATTTAAAACTATGTATGAAAATCTAATGCTGCCATTGCCGTTGAATCATTGCTTTTGTGTTTCTTCACTACAATGTGTAGGTGTGGTAGGAAAAGTCCAGACAGTGGACGGAACACTGCTGACCACAGCAGTGGTCCACCACGGTCATCACTCTCATTTCATGGTGGTGGATGAGGCTGAAGCACGTTTCCGCCGTCCACTCCCACTGGGCACCCACGGACTGACCGCCTCTGCCCCGGGCTACATGCCACTGACCAAGAATGTAGAGATACATAGTGATGAGGTAAAGGTCAAGGGTCATGAAGCGCAGTGACATAAATCATTTCGACAGCTAAATAGTAGATATGTGTAGTGGAGAAAACTGTCTGTAATGTTGGATATACTCCCACAAATTCAACATTGTTATTGTGTTATACACACATACATCTTCACGTGCAAGAGAGATTACCTGTGTAATTTGTGTAATGGGATGTTTTACCCAATACAGTCATTTCCACAGATTGGCCACTGATCCATTGACTCTGGATGTATAAGAAAGAGTGTGTTTTTGAGTGAGATTCAAAGCAGAAATCCTCAGCTTGCTTGTTCATATTCCAACAGTGGTCCAGTGATTCCCCTCCCTAGACCACAGAAGGAGGTTGTACTTGTGTTGCAGGGGAGGCAAGCCATTGTGCAACCTCCCCCCCCCCCCTCCTCATCCCCTGACTCACCCTCCATCCCTCTCTCTCTCACTCTATCCCCTCCCCCACCCAACCCCAACCAGTGAGGTCTGAAATGCTTGTGATCCAGGTGCAGTCTCACATTCTGCCTCTTCAGACC
This sequence comes from Diadema setosum, assembly GCF_964275005.1. Lineage (NCBI taxonomy): Eukaryota > Metazoa > Echinodermata > Echinoidea > Diadematoida > Diadematidae > Diadema > Diadema setosum. Next base: position 43,899,140 of record NC_092688.1, on the reverse strand, counting down.
GCAGAAATGGTCTTCATGTTCGAGAATGAGCAAACAGTTGCACTCCTTGTACCCCTCTCCCACCCCCCCCCCCCTTCTTCTCTCCCCACCCACTACTCTTTTTTGCTATTATTAATCTAATCTAGACCTACCATTCTGTCTCCAAGACCACAGGGTTCCTTTTTTCTCAGAGAAGTAGCAAACGATTGTGTCTCCTCCAGCCCTGTCAAGCCATCCACTATTGATTTTTGATATGTTGTTCATCTGGATTTGACCTAACATTCTGTCTCCCATGACCACAGAAGTTGTCTTTGTGTTGGAGGAGGAGCCAGCAATTGCACCCCCTCCTCGCAAAAATCACTACTGAGTTTTGATATGGCATTAATCTAGTTTTGACCTCAATCTTCTGTCTCCCCAGACCACAGAGGTTTATTTTTGTGTTGGAGAAGGAGCAAACATTTTGCCCCCCTTTACCCCTCTCAACCACCCACTATACAGAGTTTTGTTTTGCTGTTAATCTAGTCTTGACCTCAATGTTCTGTCTCTTCAGACCACAGAAGTTGTCTTTGTGTTGGAGGAGGAGCCAACAATTTTGCCCCTTCAACCCTCTCAAAAACTTGCTTCAAAGTTTTGATATGTTGTTAATCTAGTTGTGACCCCGATATTCCATCTCCCCAGACCACAGAAGTTGTTTTCGTGTTGGGGGAGGAGCCAACCTTTAACTACCACTACTTCCAAGGGATGATGGAGATTCTAGAGAACCTGACCAACACCTTCCCTCATCTCACTCATCTAGAAAGGTCAGTGTCACCTTGATTAACATTTAACAGGCGTCAGCCTTGTCTGTCGCAATATATGGGCTCTGTTTTGGAGAAAGTTGCAATGATAATTGTCATGGTAATAACAAGAATCTGCTTCCTGATTGGCTGTTCTTACAAGAAGTTGATATTCGAGCAAGAGTTGCTATTGGTTTCTTTGATTTTGTGTATGTATTTTCCGAGGGTCCCATACCCTACAAGCTTTGCTTTTTAGTGGGACCCTCCATTTCCATTCTAGTCTTTGTATTATGTATTTGTATATACCTTAGAAAGGAATTTCTGTTGTTACTCATGTGGACGTGACCACTTGTACGTTTTCTTTGAAATTGTCACAAATTTGTTCTGTTAATGTATTGTATATTATTTTTCTTTGTTTATTCAATGGAAATGGAAATAAAGTTGAACTTGAACTTGAATCAAAAAATAATTTTATGAAATGAGACATAGGTCTTCCACTGACGGCTGCGATGATGATAATAATGGTAATAGTAGAAGTAGTTGTAGTAATAGAAGAAGTACTGAAAGTAATGATAACTGCTTTCTACCACTATTAATGATAATTGATGATAATCATGATAAAAACGATAGGGATAATGATGGTAATGCTAATATTGACAGTGATGATATACAGGAATATGTATTCCATCTATCGGTAAAATTGAACGTATACCTTGAGGGATACCAAGGAAAATAAAATATTACTCTCAATGCACTTGAACAAATCACTCCAACATATTGCAACATTTGTCCCAAGTCGATGGGCAATGCATTCATTTGTGAAAACATTGTCAAGGTCATTACTATAATCTGTAGTTGATGGTTAACCCGTTGAGGACAAGTCCTGAGCATACTCGGGCAGACGTCTATGGGAAATGTGTGTTGTAGCAAAATCAAACTGTCCTGAACAGGTTAATCATGTGTGTTGCTTTCCTGTCATGAACCCTCAATCTGTCTGACAGTATCGGCGAGAGTGTGGAAGGGCGCCCTCTGTTGGTGCTGGAGTTGGGCATCAAGCCAGGCAGCCACCAGCCAGGCCGGCCCGAGGTCAAGTTTATCGGCAGCATCCATGGCAATGAGCCTGTGGGCCGAGAGCTGCTGCTGGCGCTGGCCGACTTTCTCCTGATCAACTATGGCAAGGATGACAGTATTACAAAGGTATCGGGGTCAAAGAGCAATGGTTAAAGGTTGAAGAGTATTCAGCTTAAAGGCCCGGTAGCAAAGGTTGGTCTGATTCATTCGCTGCATTGTATGAAAATTTGATGCTTTACTATTATCAACACAGTGGACCAGATAATTTCAAAGCAATAAACCTTAAAAAATTGCACAAACAGATGTAAGTGGCTCACAGAATTACATACTCGATAATTTCCATGCTATACATATTTCATTGGCATGTGCTTTCAGAAAAATAAAACTCTTCCTTAGCCGAATCGTTCCCATTAAATGAATTTATTTTTGTTTTGTTTTTGCTGGAAATTCTGGAATACCGCAGGATATGCCTATTGCAGTTAATTGATAAAATGAAGATATATATATTTTTTTATTTTTAGATTTTTGAGATGGGGAAATAATTCTGATGTTTTGCTATTTCTTCCCCCTCTCCCCAGTTGATGGACACCACCCACATACACATCTTACCCTCACTGAATCCAGATGGCGGAGAACATGTAGAGATTGCCGAGGGAACATGCTACGGGGATGAGGGAAAGTACAATGCACATGGCATCAATCTGGAAAATGACTATCCCTGTAAGTTTGTTTGTTTGTTTGTTTGTTTGTTTGTTTGTTTGTTTGTTTGTTTATTCATTCATTCATTATAAGATGACTGAATAACCCATATTCAGCTGCATTAGCTGGTCTTCCACGGAGTCCTGTTGTGTATAATTTTGGCAGACCACTTCACTGGGTCATGCGCCCTTTGAGATGAATGAAAGAAGCAGGATCTTTTACGTGCAAGGTTGTGACTCTCCCACACATGGGACCTTGGTCTTGTGTCCTATCCGAGGGACAGAGTGTTTTGCCTTGACTAGAGGAGACACCATGATATCATACAGCATTGCTTAGACTCACTTCATATGAAACTTGTGCCTGAAAATGTGTCATTCGATTGAAAGACAGATATGCTACCAACTGAGCCACCTCACTGCCCTTGCGAATTAAAGATGCATTGATATTTATGAACTGTGAGTGGTCATGATTATGATATGTCACGATTTGCACAAATTGATAGATGAGGCGCCGTATTCAATGTGATGACGCTGAGTTGTTAGAGCGTCTTCTTACATGACAGGGATGAGGGGATGGCATCGATGTTGTTCACTTATGATTGGTGGTGTAGAGATTCAGGGGATGAGGTAATCTTTATTCATTGGCAAATATTTTCAGATATTTGTCACAAGAAAGAAATTTGATAGAGCTGCAGACTGATGAATGATAAAGCATTTTAATGCTTAATGAGTTCTATATTTTTATGTCATTCTTGCATTTGTACAGAACCACCAGTGAATAAATGGGAAGATGTTGATGATATGAC